>NC_088228.1:35620330-35920330 GCF_036934945.1 Oncorhynchus masou masou
TTACAGTAATACTTACTGAAGACTGTTGACGATTATGGAAAACAACAAAAAGGAGGCAAGAAGCAGGTGAGGGATGTGTTATTACCATGTTCTCCATGTAGAATGACCATGTTCTCCATGTGGAATTACCTTGCTTACACTCTGGTTACATGTCCATAATGCTGTACTACACTACCCATAGTTCTGTGTGTATGATTAAATATTGTTCTGTGTCTACCAATCTGGCACCTATCATTTCTCCTACATCATCATGTTCTTTATGGCAAAAATACCTGGATTAGTGTTTAATATCTTTTTTGTACAAGTTATATAAGTGTATGTGTACATATCTTTCTCTGCAGACACTAGGGTTATTCACACTATAGTATCCCTTTGCAGAGTAAAATATTACACAAAACAAAAAGGCAGAATGGAAAGATTGGGAAGTATGACAAACTGAAAGACCACAGTCAAACCAGCTTGACATAAACATGGCAGGACAGGGGAACTGAATGTAGAAAACTAAAGAATACCTTTTTGTCCTGTCACACTCCCTCCTCCTTTCTCTCATGTGCATCCCAAAAGTATTCAGACCCCTTCACCTTTTCCACATTTTGTTGTTACAGCCTTATTCTAAAATGGATTAAATTACTTTTTTCTCTCAGAAATCTACACACAATACCCCATAACAACAAAGCAAATACATGTTTTTCAGAAACAAATAACAGAAAAACCTTATTTACATAAGTTTTCAGACCCTTTGATATGAGACTCGGAATTGAGCTCAGGTGCATCCTGTTTCCTTGAGATGTTTCTACAACTTGATTGGAGTCCACTTGTGGTAAATTAAATTGATTGGACATGACTTGGAAAGGCACACCCCTGTCTACATAAAGTCTCACAGTTGGAAGTGTATGTCAGAGCAAAAACGAGGTCATGAGGTCGAAGGAATTGCAATTAGAGCGCGGAGATAGGATTGTGTCAAGGCACAGATCTGGGGAAGGGTAACAAAAAATATGTCAGCATTGAAGGTCCCCAAGAACACAGTGACCTCCATCATTCTTAAATGGAAGAAGTTTGGAACCAGCAAGAGATGCCGCCCGGCAAAACTGACACATGACACATGACGGCCCACTTGGAGTTTGCCAAAAATCACCTAAAGGACTCTCAGACCATGAAAAACAAGATTGTCTGGTCTGATGAAACTAAGATTGAACTCTTTGGCCTGAATGCTAAGCGTCACGTCTGGAGGAAACCTGGTACCATCCCTGCGATAAAGCACGGTGGTGGCAGCATCATGCTGTGGGGATGTTTTTCAGTGCCAGAGAGACTAAGTCAGGATCGACGGAAAGATGAACTGAGCTAAGTACAGAGAGATCCTTGATGAAAACCTGCCCCAGAGTGCTCAGGACCTCAGACTGAGGCGAAGGTTCGCCTTCCAACAGGACATCGACCGTAAGCACACATCCAAGACAACACAGGAGTGGCTTCAAGACAAGTCTCTGAATGTCCTTGAGTGGCCCAGCCAGAGCCCGGACTTGAACCCGATCGAACACCTCTGGAGAGACCTGAAAATAGTTGTGCAGTGACGCTCCCCATCCAACTTGACAGAGCTTGAGATGATCTGCAGAGAAGAATGGGAGAATCTCCCCAAATACAGGTGTGCCAATCTTGTAGCATCATACCCACGAAGACTCAAGGCTGTAATCACTGCCAAAGGTGATTCAACAAAGTACTGAGTAATGGGTCTGAATACTTATGTAAATGTAATATTTCAGTTTTTTTACTTTTAATACATTTGCAATAATTTTAAAAAACTGTTTTTGCTTTGTCATTATGAGGTATTGTGTGTAGATTGATGAGGAACATTTTTATTTAATGCATTTTAGAATAAGGCTGTAACGTTACAAAATATGGAAAAAGTTAAGGAGTCTGCATACATTCCGAATGCACTGTTTGCCAGACATGCCTAGACAATACGTCTGGTCTCTCCAGAAACATTTATAAAATGACATTGAACATGGGTGTGCTTCAAAGAGTGTGGGTGTGCTTCAAAGAGTGTGCTATGAACATCAGTTCTAGCTTGCTCTGTGGTAGACAAACCTCCCCAAGGACATACTGAGGAATCCCGTGATTCATATCACTACTGTATTCCTCACCCATTTCTTTCTCTCTCTCTCTCTCTCTCTCTCTCTCTCTCTCTCTCTCTCTCTCTCTCTCTCTCTCTCTCTCTCTCTCTCTCTCTATCTGACTGGCCTCTCTCTCTCCCTTCCCTCTCTCCCTTCCATCTCACCTGAGCGTAGTTGTTTGATGCGTCCCAGGCTGGACCTGGGTTCTACAGGTAGGAAATCTTTGAACCAGGAGATCTCTGGGTCTGGGATGCCGCTGGCAGCACACAACATGGTGGCTGTCCTGGTCCTCTCCACCACCTTCAGCTGCGGTCCCATGTCGATGCTGGGGAAACCAAACGGCAACAGATCCTCTGGAGGGTTAGGAATTGGGGAAGGGTGGGATGGAAAGAGGGGAAAGGAGAGGGAGAAGAGATATTGTTAAGTCACTTTGATGACAAGTCATATTAATTTGTCTCGAAAGACAGTTCCACAGAGAATGTGAATTAGAACCATGGAAGGTTGGATGTTTGGTACCAGCATGGACGATAGATTGCAGAACCCCAGTATATCATGCCTTGGTTTGATCAATGTGGTTAACACAAACCTACAACACATAAGCAGTGCTGAGTGTTATGACACCATTCTCTCCATCTAAAATCATTTGGAGTCTCCTCAAAAACACCACATCACACCCCACCCACAGATGGTGGTTAGACTCCCAAGCACACTTCAAACTACAATCCCTCTTGATGAATTGTTGGACAACAGTGTTGGCAAACAAACAAATGATCCAGTAGGCCTTCAGTCACTAAGCCTGAAATGTCGCTGGTTCGAATCCCCGAGCCAACTTGGTGAAAAATATTTTGAGGTGCCCTTGAGCTTGGCACTTAAACCTAATTGCTCCTGTAAGTCACTCTGGATAAGAGCATCTGCTAAAATGTAAAATGCCTGGAGCCTGGCCAGCTCATTGCTCCTACATGGCCTGTTGACACACATACATGTATTCCTGTGTTGTTCAGTTGGTAAGGCCAAGGTCATCGGAATTCAATTCCCACAGGGAACATATACACAACCTACAGGAACATATACACAACCTAGGGTAAAATGTACAAGCTCACTGTACTGTTAGTCGTTTTGGGAAAAGCCTCTACTAAGTGGCATATATTATGATGATATATCATATCCACAGTACAGACAGTGGGCTACCCCCTCCTCCGCTCCTTCCCCAGAGGCCTGGGCAGGTAGGAGGTAGTAGTGTCAGCTCTAATAGCTATGCACAGAAAACACTGGTATCCTCCGTGTTTCTCTGTGCCGTGAGGTGTATAGTAATTATAGCTCTAATAACTATGCACAGGGTTCCTTCTCAGATACAGCAACGTCAATTAGGCAGTCAGATAGCAGGGAGAGGCAGGGCACAGGGGGTAATAGCGACTTGTTAGCAGGCTAATTATTAGTGTACAAATGATTAGGAGGAAAGACGTCTGTGACTGTGTCCGACTGCGTTGGGGCTTTGTGTTATTGCCAATGTGTATGTTCATGCTAATTCTATCAAGGTATGGGGAGAAATACACAATGGGACACATAGAGAAAATCACACACAGGTGCCCACACACAGATGCATGAGACAGGGCGCACGAACACACACACGTACACACACACACACACACACACACACGTACACACACACACACACACACACACACACACACACACACACACACACACACACACACACACACACACACACACACACACACACACACACACACACACACACACACACACACACACACACACTTCCTCTGGTGAATTGGCTTTGACTGCAGTCCAGATGGCCAGCCACATAATCATCCTTCCATCAGCCCTCCCTCGTTCCTTTCTTCCCCCCTCTTCCTTTCTCTCCCCTTCTCCTCCACCTGACACCCTTCTCCTGCACACACACACACACACACACACACACACACACACACACACACACACACACACACACACACACACACACACACACACACACACACACACACACACACACACACACCATGCTAGGTATCCCTTTTCTCTCCCTTCTGAGATAGATCATCTGTCACCATGACAACCAATGGAGTGTCAAACAGATCCCACTGAATATTAGTTTCTAACTAATGCAGAGTTTCTAACTAATGCTTTCTAACAAATGTAACTATGGGCAAAACAGTCTGATTTAAAACCAGAAATATGATCTAGCTGTTATTTCTTATCTCAACGGTTCACCCTGCCAGCCATCCAGTAGTGTGTCACTGTAACATCTGTCTTCACCTGACTGTATCGCTATCTCTTCAGAGATAGGCTGCAGAGAGCCTGTCAGATAGGCCGCACTCAGGAGAAAAGAACAGGAGGAGACAGAAATAGGATGAAGAGAAGAGATGAGAATGGACAAGAGGAGGACTGAGGAGATGGGCAGGTGTGGAAGTAAGAGAGGGGGAGAGGAGGAAAAGGACTGGGAAGAGAGGAGACTGGGAAGAGATGGAGGGACGGGGAGGGGAATAGAAGATGAGAAAAATAAATGAGACGAGACTCAAGTATACTCAGTAAAACTAATTTCCACGTTAGATGCCCTGTCACCACCATTGCCTGGGTTCTGACCACATCCTGGCTAGCTGTCCAGAGGACACCCGTTTGAGGGGGGATGCAAAACGAGCCGCAACACCCCCGGGCCTATCTGATCAATACTAATAACCTGGCTGAATGGAAGCAAGCGATACCTCATCGACAGGAGGGAGAAAATTAAAGAAAGGAGAGAGAGAGGGATCGATGGACAGGTCGGGAGACAAGGCCCTCCAAGGAGGAAAAGAGAGAGAGAGGAAGAAAGTGTGGGAGGGGGAGGGGTTGAGAGAAAGAGGGAGAGAGAAGCTCACATGGGGCGAGAGAGAGAAAGGAAGAGAAAAAAGTGTAACATGTAAATGTTATACTACATTTTTAACAGCTAATAATATAATATTTTAAATGTCCTTATTCTCTTCAAACATTTAGTTTGCCTAATGTTTACTCTTAATGTCCGATTGTTTTTGTCTTTGTTTAATTCGCTTTGTTGGCTTTTGTAATTTTTCTTTCGTTTTTACCACTTGCTTTGGCAATGTAAACATGTTTCGCATGCCAATAAAGCCCCTTTGAATTTAATTGAGAATGAGATAGGCATACAGGGGGCTTTCCATCACCTCAGGGTCTATTCTGCTGGCTGCTTGCTGCTGCATGGTGTAACTGATTGTTTATGAGACCAGGCCACTGCAGTAGAGCACAGAGACAGTGAGAGAGCTTTTATGTATTCCTCTCTGCTCGCTGTCATTAGATGTACAGCATATGAGCTCTCCACATTATACATGGATGTCAAGTCCATATTATGACAAGAACAGCTCAAATAAGAAAAGAGAAACAACAGTCTATCATTACTTTAATACATGAAGGACAGTCAATCCAGAAAATGTCAAGATTTTTAAAAGTTTCTTCAAGTGAGGTTGCAAAAACCATCAAGCGCTATGATGAAACTGGCTCTCATGAGGACCGCCACAGGAAAGGAAGACCCAGAGTTACCTCTGCTGCAGAGGATAAGTTCATTAGAGTTAAATGCACCTCAGATTGCAGCCCAAATAAATGCTTCACAGAGTTCAAGTAACAGACACATCTCAACAACAACTGTTCACAGGAGACTGCGTGAATCAGGCCTTCATGGTCGAATTGCTGCAAAGAAACCACAAATAAAGGACTCCAATAATAAGAAGAGACTTGCTTGGTCCAAGAAACACGAGCAATGGACATTAGACTGTTGAAATCTGTCCTTTGAGCTCAAATTTGAGATTTTTGGTTCTTTGTGAGACGCAGAGTAGGTGAACGGATGATCTCTGCATGTTTGGTTCCCACCATGAAGCATGGATGGGGAGGTGTGACGGTGTGGGGGTGCTTTGCTGGTGACACTGTCAGGGATTTATTTAGAATTAAAGGCACACCAGCATGACTACCACAACATTCTGCATTGCTACGCCATCCCATCTGGTTTGCGCTGAGTGGGACTATAATTTGTTTTTCAATGGGACAATGACCCAACACACCTCCAGGCTGTGTAAGTGCTATTTAAAAAAGAAGGAGAGTGATAGTGTGCTACAACTGATGACCTGGCCTCCACAATCAACTGACCTCAACCCAATTGAGATGGTTTGGGATGAGTTGGACCGCAAAGTGAAGTAAAATCAGGCAACAAGTGCTCAGCATATGTGGGAACTACTTCAAAACTGTTGGAATAGCATTCCACATGAAACTGGTTGAGAGAATGCCAAGAGTGTGCAAAACTGTCATCAAAGCAAAGAGTGGCTACTTTGAATAATTTTGAATATAAAATATATTTTTATTTGTTTAACACTTGTTTGCTTACTACATGTGTTTAATTCGGGAGATGGTAACTCTTTAAACAACCTTTCTCGTGGTGCCCCAAATCCTAATGAGTTAATTGTTACATGATTAATTTAATCGGGTAACAATTAAACATAGTTTGTTGATTAGATAAATAACAGTCATCAGATTAATGAAAGTAATGACAAGGGAAAGAAATTCCACAAATTAACTTTTAACAAGGCACACTTACTAATTGAAATGCATTGCAGGTGACTACCTCATGAAGCTGGTTGAGAGAATGCCAAGAGTGTGCAAAGCTGCATCAAGGCAAAGGGTGGCTTTTTTGAAGAATCTCAAATCTCAAATATATTTTGATTTGTTTAACACTTTTTTGTTTACTACATGATTCCATATGTGTTATTTCATATTTTTGATGTCTTCAATATTATTCTACAATGTAGAAAATAGTAAAAACAAAAAAACCTTGAATTAGTAGGTGCATCCAAACTTTTGACTGGTACTGTATGTTGAACACTGCTTATATTGTCCCATTCTTCCTCTGATAGCTCTGGCTATATTCAGTTCATTTCCCATTTTGCTTTAATATAAAGAGTTGAGTCTTTTCTAAAGGTTATCATGCAATGACAGAGTGAAGATATTGTCTTGGACATTGCCTGTTTATATGCATTTCAGATCACATTCCTTCATTTTTTAAATCAGTTACCTGGTTTAAATTATGGATCAAACTCAAACCATTTCTATATTCTGATTTCCTCTTCCAGTTTGTGTTGTTTCACCATCAGAGACCAGAGGTCTAGTGTAAATTATGATATATAAGGTTCAGTATTCCTGTTAATGTCCGAAATGTTTCTTTATCCCCAGCTACAGACTGGATTAGGCGACCTTGAATGACAGGCTTAATATCTTTCCGAATAGCACTGTATTGTGAGTCACACCAACACAGCTAAGTAGTACTCCCCCCCCTTGTCTTTAGGGAGCTGTGGAGTCAAATATCTAATCCTTGGTTTCCTGCCATCCCAAATGAACCATGATATTAACTTGTCTCACAGATTGAATTGTTTCAGGGAGACCTGTCGTGGCAGAATCAGAAATAGTTAGGCAACATCAATAAATAAGATGTTTTATCTACTTTCATAAATATGCCTATATGGGAAAATGTTACTTGGAAGAGGGGAGAGGGGAGAGGTCAGAGAGGGGAGAGGTCAGGCTTGTCTTCATATGTGAACGCATCTTTTAAACCATGTGGAGGGATGATTGAGGGGGAACCAATTATCTCTTGGCTCCACAATGTCTCTGTGCTCGTCACTCCCTACTTTTCCCATTTGGGGAAGAGTATGGCAGTGTCTGGAACCATTGTATGTCCCTTCTGATGTTGCCCTTATCTTGACCTAGAGACTCACTCTCCTCTCCGTGAGCTTGTCCAGGAGGGATGGTATTTGAGATGGGAATATCTAGACTTGACAATTGATATATGCCATTGGATGAGGTAATGTTTTGGTACTATGTTGTACCAAGAACGAGATAAGAACTTTGTTTAGGAGACCAAACTGAAGGACAATTTATAGCTAATGCTGTCTGGCTATGGGATATTCCTCTCTCAAGTAAAAGTCTTCCTTTGTGCAGTTTTCCTAAGACCTGTGGCTTGTCATTGTGAGTTGGGAGGGGTGGATCTTTGCTATTAAAGATCTCAGTTGCGATTATGTTGACACTCTTTGAATTAATTTATAGACACTGAATTGATCTGAGAGTCAAAGGGCTATGGTGAAGCTCATATTATTAAAAGATGGAGTTTAAAGTGTAACTCTGACTTGTGTGTGGTTTGTAACTCTCCTTATTTAGTAATACAGGACATTTCCACGACAGACCTCAACTGATAAAGACTGGAATCTGGCGAGACTATTCATTTGAACTTTCTATATTCTAGAGCTGAAATCTAAAGGGAGAAGGGACCATGTCTATTTATCTTTATGAATATTTCAGATAATTGGTTTATATTTTGTTAAATATAGCTTTAAATGATCCTTTGTTAGGTTTACCCCTAGATATGTAACCTTTTCTGAATTTCAGTTGAAACCAAATGTATATTTTATTTCCTCTAATAGGGTGTAATTAAAGCATATAATTTGTGTGTTGTGTACATTAAGTTTGTATCCTGAAAAATACCCATAGTTTTTGGAGGCAAGTGTTAGGGTCAGTCATGTGAACGAGCACATCATCATGCCAATACCATGTAAGTAATCATTTTGCCTTATTGCTTGAGCAAGGGGCTCAATATACTGTTCCTGAGTGGGACAGTGGTCCAAGTCACTGCATCTCAGTGCATAAGGCGTCACTACAGTCCCTGGTACCAATCCAGGCTGTATCACATCTGGCTGTGATTGGGAGTCCCATAGGGTGGTGCACAATTGGCCCAGCATCCTCTGGTTTTGGCCGGCATTGTAAATAAGAATTTGTTCTTAATTGACTTGCCTAGTTAAATAAAGGTTAAATAAATCAAATACAAATATACAGTGCCTTGCGAAAGTATTCGGCCCCCTTGAACTTAGCGACCTTTTGCCACATTTCAGGCTTCAAACATAAAGATATAAAACTGTATTTTTTTGTGAAGAATCAACAACAAGTGGGACTATCACAGTGCAGGTGCATTTATACGGAGACTTGATTACACACAGGTGGATTGTATTTATCATCATTAGTCATTTAGGTCAACATTGGATCATTCAGAGATCGTCACTGAACTTCTGGAGAGAGTTTGCTGCACTGAAAGTAAAGGGGCTGAATAATTTTGCACGCCCAATTTTTCAGTTTTTGATTTGTTAAAAAAGTTTGAAATATCCAATAAATGTCGATCCACTTCATGATTGTGTCCCACTTGTTATTGATTCTTCACAAAAAAATACAGTTTTATATCTTTATGTTTGAAGCCTGAAATGTGGCAAAAGGTCGCAAAGTTCAAGGGGGCCGAATACTTTCGCAAGGCACTTGGACCCAAGGCAAATAACGCAGGTGAGGTGCAACATCCCTGACGCGTAAAATTATTTAATTTATCAGATGGCCATTCACTTGAATACTACCTGTAAGCTCATGGTAAATGGTTTTGAAACATTGGATTGCGTCTTTTTTTAAGCCGAATCTCTCTAAAATTGTGATATAAATAAGTCCAATTAACACTGTCAATTTCTGTATCTAAACTGACTAATAGTGCTTCTGAATTGTTTTCCTTAATCTGATTGATGACATGTAGAGATCTTCTGATGTTTTGGGTTTGATGGCCTCTCATAAACCCAGTTTGGTCCAACTCAATTAGATCCGGCATAAAGTCTCCTGATGCTATTCGAGATGTATAGTTTATAGTCATAATTCATAATTGAGATTTCTCTATAATAATTACTGAAATGTTCTTTGTCTTTACCCTCTGTTGGTATGACAGTAATGATGGCTTCCTTTCATGAGGGAGGGACTTCACCCTGGGTCCAATTAAATTAGGATAAAAGTAAAGGAATGAATTCTTCCCTATTTAGGGAGTTTTCTTCTCTGCAGATCCTTTGAAGCTCTGTCAGGTTGGATGGGGAGCGTGGCTGCACAGCTATTTTCAGAACTCTCCAGAATTTTAGATCGGGTTCAATTCCAGGCTCTGACTGGGCCACTCAAGGTCGTTTTAAGACTTGTCCCAAAGCCACTCCTGTGTTGTCTTGGCTGTGTGCTCAGGGTCGTTGAGCTGTTGGAAGGTGAATCCTCTCCCCTGTCTGAGGTCCTGAGCACTCTGGAGCAGGTTTTCGTTAAGGATCTCTCTGTACTTTGCTCAGTTCATCTTTCCCTCCAGCCTGACACCACCATGCTGTAGGGATGATGCCACGTTTCCTTCAGACGTGATGCTTGGCATTCAGGCCAAAGAGTTCAATCTTGATTTCATCAGACTAGAGTTTCTCATAGTCTGAGAGTCTTTAGGTGACTTTTGGCAAACTCCAAGCGGGCTGTCATGTGCCTTTTACTGAGGAGTGGCATCCGTCTGGCCACTCTACCATAAAGGCCTGATTGGTGTAGTGCTGCAGAGATGGTTGTCCTTTTGGAAGGTTCTCCCATCTCCACAGAGGAACTCTGGAGCTCTGTCAGAGTGACCCTCGGGTTCTTGGTAACTTCCCTGAATAAGGCCCTTCTCCCCCGATTGCTCAGTTTGGCTCTAGGAAGAGTCTTTCTTGTTCCAAACTTCTTTCATTTAAGAATGATAGAGGCCACTGTTCTTGGGGACCTTCAATGCTGCAGAAATGTTTTGGTTCCTCGACATAATCCTGTCTCGGAGCTCTACGGACAATTCCTTTGACATCATGGCTTGGTTTTTGCTCTGACAGGTGAGTGTCTTTCCGAAACATGTCCAATCAATTTAATTTACTACAGGTGGACTCCAATCAAATTGTAGAAACATCTCAAGGATGATCCGTGGAAACAGGATGCACCTGAGCTAAATTTCGAGTCTCATAATTAAGGGTCTGAATAATTATGTAAACAAGGTATTGCTGGTTTGTATTTTAAATAAATGTGCAAAAATGTCTAAAAACCTGTTTTCACTTTGTCATTATGGGGGAAAGTGTGTAGATTGATGATTTCTTATATTTATTTAATCTATTTTAGAATAGGCTGTAACGTAACAAAATGTGGAAAGGGGGAAGGGGTTTGAATACTTTCCAAATGCACTGTAACTCCATTCTTGTGTATTTTATTCTTATCCTTTTGTGTTACTATTTTATTTGTATCTTTAAACTGCATTGTTTAGCGCTCCTAAGCAAGAATTTCACAGTATAGTCTACACCAGTTGTATTTGGCACAAAAATAAGTATTCTTGCGTTCTAACTACCCGCTATTCAAAGTGCTCTGAACAAATAGGGAATCATTCACAAACATAGGCACATTCGAAAGATCTGATGACCGTATCGGTAATGTGTTTTCAGACCTTCCCTTGGTCGTATTCTCACGGGGCAGAAATCTCAGAGATCAATTGGTAAACTCTGATTTAGATATCCCTGCACAATGTCTATTTGCTCCCCTACTTGATGGAAACTACAAGCGTAATGGCTGTGCTCAATGCAATGGCACTTATAAATATAGATCCTTCAAACACCTCCAAACAGGGAAACAGATCCCAATTAAAGGTGTTATCACGTGCTCCACTAAGGCAGTTATTTATCTTATAACTTGTCCTTGTGGTTAAAATGATGTGGGTAAAACAAAGTGAGAATTAAAAATACAAATCTTGGAGCATTGTAGCACCATTAGCTGCAAAAACTTGACTTACCCATGTCACGGGGGTGTTCTAGTTCAATATTTCTATATTGGTGTTTTGTATGGTTCCCTTGGTCCGACTCTCATAACAACCGTGGACCACGGACCACGGCCACAGAAACCCCAAGATTTTTGGGAGGGAGCATGAGGGGTGGAAGAGTGGGTCATCAGTCCGGTGCCATCTGTGCCAGCTCCCCGTACTCACCGTGAAGAGCCAGAGACCATCAGGGTGGCGATGGAGAAGTTGGGAGAGAGAGATGTTATGTAGGTGTGTTCTGCACGGCATCCGACCTGAAGAGCCTGTCAGCAGTCTGGTGAGACCTGTGCCAGCTCCCCGCACTCGCCCTGAAGTGCTTGTCACCAGTCCGGGGCCACCTGTGCCGGCTCCATGCACCAGTCCTCCAGTGCACTTCCCCAGTCCGGTACGTCCTGTGCCAGCTCCCTGCACTCTCCCTGAAGTGCGTCTCCCCAGTCCGGTACATCCTGTGCCACCTCCCCGCACTCTCCCTGATGTGCGTGTCACCAGTCCGGTGCCACCTGTGCCGGCTCCACGCACCAGGCCTCCAGTGCGTCTCCCCAGCCCGGTACTTCCGGTGCCAGCTCCAAGGCAGGAGCCTTCCTCTGCACCGGTGCCCAGTCCAGGCACGGTGTCCAGTCCCGCTCCAAGGCCAGTGCCTTCCTCTGCACCGGTGCCCAGTCCAGGCACGGTGTCCAGTCTCGCTCCAAGGCAGGAGACTACCTCTGCGCTGGTGCCCAGTCCGGGCGCGGCATCCAACCCAGCTCCAAGGCCGGAGCCTTCCTCTGTGCCGGTGCCCAGTCCAGGAACGGTGTCCAGTCCAGCTCCAAGGCCGGAGACTTCCTCTGCGCTGGTGCCCAGTCCGGGCGCGGCGTCCAACCCAGCTCCAAGGCCGGAGCCTTCCTCTGTGCCGGTGCCCAGTCCAGGAACGGCGTTCAGCCCGGCGCCATGGCCGGAGCCTTCCTCTATGCCGGTGCCCAGTCCAGGCACGGCGTTCAGCCCGGCACCATGGCCTGATCCGGGGTCCAGGGGGGGGCTACGACCCGCACCGGAGCCGCCACCCCCACTAGTCACCCCCCCTAATTAGGTTATTAAATTATTGCATCTGAGCTCCTAGAGTGTGTCAAGTATTTGGCGCAAATTACATTATTTAATTTTTTATTTGATTTAGCTATTGTTTGCATTCAAGACCAGGCTGTTTTTATTGATCTCAGTTCGTCACTGTCAAAGTAGACATTCATTTTGGTCATTTCTGTGGTATTAAACACACACACACACACACACACACACACACACACACACACACACACACACACACACACACACACACACACACACACACACACACACACACACACACACACACACACACACACACACAGCACCAGAGTTTAGGACCCCCCTATCACCTTCATCTAAAATAAATATCTTACTTAGTTTCAATGGAAAATGAGCCCGCCTAAGAACAAACCTAGGGTAAACCCTGAATGACTATGATCCTTCCCCACTTAGGTACGATTTAACTGTCATCTGGGGTAATTCTCTACCTCCTAGTGTTGACATAAAAGAGCCTAAAGAGATTTAGGGAAACACTTTAAATGATAATGTCCCTTTTATGGTAATGAGCCTCGACATGATGCTCTGAGTCTTTACTGTCCGACTATATATCTATCTGTCTACAACCCGCCCCCTCCCCACCCCGACTTAGCCCCTACTGCTACAGATAACACATGCCGACATGCACATATTAATAGCATATTATGTTGCCACATACTGACTCGATTGAAATTGAAATCGGTCTGCACACATAACACGTTAGTCTCGTGGAACCAAACAAGTGGTGTCTGCCGCGTGCAAGATTAACAACATAAGCATCTCAATCTCTATAGTATCAATTGAATGTTTTGGTGCTTGCAGTCCTGAATGCTGCATCAGGGACCTCTGCATCCCAACAAGGAACACTCTGGGGGAATCACTTTTAACATCACTTTTACCAACGCGTCTCCTGCACCACAAGAGGCTCTAACACTCTGGAGCACTTATCCTCTACCCACAGAAACGTATACAAGACCGTCCCTTGCCGGAGCTAAGCTACAAGACAGCTTCACTAGCACAGACGTTAATATGTTTAGTGATTCATCCGATAACACTGAAGGGTTTACCACATCAGTCACAGGTTTCAGCAATAAGTGCATTGACGACGTCATCCCACACAGTGACCATACATACGTACCCAAACCAAAAGCCATGTATAACAGGCAGTGTCCGCACCAGCCTAAAGGCTAGAGCTACTTCTTTCAAGAAACAGGACACGGACATGAATGCTTACAAGAAAGGCCACTACGACCTCCAACGTCAATATAGGACTAAGATACAATCCTACTACACCGGCTCCGACGCTCGTCAGATGTGGAAGGGTTTTCAGACTATTACGGATTACAAAAGGAAACCCAGCCGTAAATTACCCAGTGATGCAAACCTCCCAGATGAGCTGAATGCCTTCTATGCTCGCGTCGAGGCAAACAACACTGAGCCAGGCATGAGAGCCCCTACTGTGTGATTTTGCTCTTTGTGGCCGATGCAAGTAAGACTTTTAAACAGGTTAACATTCACAAGGTCGCTGGGCCAATTGGAATACCAGGTCGCATTCTCAGAGTATGCGCAGACCAGCTGGCAAATCTCTTCACGGACATTTTCAACCTCTCCTTGTCCCAGTCTATAGACGACCACTGTCCCTGTTATAAGAACTCACAGGTAACCTGCCTAAACAACTATTGTCCCATAGCACTCACATCTGTAACCATGAAATGCATTGAAAGGCTGGTCATGGAGGACATCAACACCACCATCCCAGACATCCTGGACCCACTCCAATTTGCATACCGCCCCAATAGATCCACAGATGACACAATCTCTATTGCACTCCACACTGCTCTCTCCCACCTGGACAAGAGGTATACCTATGTGAGAATGCTGTTCATTGACTACAGGTCAAGCTAATCTACAGGAAACGGAGGAGCAAGTACGCACCCATCCACATCGGTGGGGCTGTAGTGGAGTGGGTTGAGAGCTTCAAGCTCCTTGGTGTCCACATTACTAAGGACTTAACATGGTCCCTTCACACCAGCACAGTCGTGAAGAAGGCGCCTCTTCCCCCTCAGGAGGTTGAAAAGAATTGGCATGGCCCCTCAGATCCTCAAAATGGTATACAGCTGCACCTTTGAGAGCATCATGAGCAGCTGCATCACTGTTTGGTGTGGCAACTACACCTCCCCCGATCGCAAGGCGCTACAGGGGCCAAGCTCCATGCCATCCAGGACCTCTATACCAGGCGGTGTCAGAGGAAGGCCCGAAAAAAAAGCCACCCAAGCCATATACTGTTCATTCTGTTAAAGCACACCAAGCGATACCAAAGAGCCATATCTGGGACCAAAAGGCACCTGAACAGCTTCTACCCCCAAGCCATAAGACTGCCGAACAATTAATCAAACGGCTACTCAGACTATTGCATTGACCTTTTTTTTTGCACTGAGTCTCTTACACTGACTCTATGCACACTCACTGGACTCCACCCACACACACATACATATTTACACTGACACTCCAACGCACAGAGACACAGTCACACACACACACACACAGACACACACACTTTCCACATACGTCGCTGCTACTCCGTATATTATCTATCCTGATTGCCTAATCACTTTTACCTCTGCCTAAAGTACATCTACTGCACATATTACCTCGATTACCTCAACTGCCTCATACCTCTGCACATTGACTGGGTACCGGTACTCCTTGTCTATAGCCTTGTCGTTGTTATGTATTGTGCTACTATTTTCTATTTTTATTTGCTAATTTGTTTCGTAATTTTAACTCTGCATTGTTGAGAAGTAAGCTTTTCATGGTCAAGTCTACACCTGTTGTATCCAGCGCATGGGACAAATACAATTGGATTTGATTCTACTTGATCAGACAGTCTATGTCATTGCATATTTGTCATAGTGGTAGAAAATCATTCTTCTTCCTAGACCCCTTTTTCTGAAAATGGGGCAGTGGGAGGTGTTGGTAATCATGGTTTAGCACACACACACACACACACACACACACACACACACACACACACACACACACACACACACACACACACACACACACACACACACACACACACATTACTGCAGTGATGAGAATTTCTCGCCCACCGGAGGTTTAAAACACGCAGAACTGCAGATACTAAAACCTCCCCTAGGCTAGGCTACAAAACCGCAGTGTCCAGAGGGAGAGAGAGGGGGGGAAGAGGAATACAAATGGAAAGATATGGTGTACTGTACTTTGGTAGAACTAGCTAGATGGAGAGAGAGAGAGTGATGGCGAGAGATGTAGCGAAGGAGAGAGAGGGAGGTGTGAGTGTCTAAATGAGATATCTCCTCTGCCCGACCCCAGTTACCCCAGCATGCTACATAAGCTTCCCTCCATTAGCAGTCAGGCTGAGGAGTAGCTCACTCCTGTGGCCAACAACAAGGCTTCTGTGGAGTAAATCTCGTAGGGAGACAGAGAGTACTGAGTGGCCAACCATTACAAAAAGATGCTACTCTACATGATCTTATAAAGTCTTATGTTGCTTCATAAGAGAGCTGTAAATGTAACCCATATCCCACCCAGGGACAGATTAAGAAATCATAAACCCTGGGGCTTTATTTATAAAATTATTTAAAAAATAAGCCTTTTTTAAAACACATTTCATGCAATTCTATATCATTTACATGACAGAAGAATATTTTTTAATACCATACAAATAACCAAAATGAGTGGCTACTCTGATCAATCTGGTATTGAATTCAAACAAACAGTAGCCCAGGCCAATATATCAACACACAGATTGTACAATATTAGGAGGATATACAGTGCCTTTGGAAAGTATTCAGAATCCTTGACTTTTTCCACATTTTGCTAGGTTGAAAAACAAATGATAGTCCCACTAAGAGCATACCAGATGGGATGGCATATCGCTGCAGAATGCTGTGGTAGCCATGCTGATTAAGTGTGTCTTGAATTCTAAATAAATCACTGCCAGTGTCACCAGTAAAGCACCCCCATACCATCACACCTCCTCCTCCACGCTTCACGGTGGGAACCACACATGTGGAGATCATCCCATCACCCACTCCGCATCTCACAAAGACACTTCTTCTTACTGGTGTCCTTTGGTAGTGGTTTCTTTCACCATCGTTTCACGCACCTGAACGTCATCAGACGCACCTAGACTCCATCACCTCCTTGATTACCTGCCCTATATAAGTCACTCCCTTTGGTTCCTTCCCCAGGTGTCATTGTTTCTGTTTCTGTCTGTGTGTTGTTCGTGTTTCTTGTTTTGTTCATTTGTTTATTAAATTATGCACTCCCTGAACTTGCTTCCCGACCCCCAGCGCACACATTACAGAATGACGCCTCACCAAAGGGAAGCATCAGGGGGTGTTTTTTATTTGTATTTTTTTGTGCTGGAGGTGATGTTGGGTCCGGGTGTCCGAACCGGAGCTACCTGGGAGGCCTCAGCAGGTTTGTCAGATTCCCCTGCCTCAGCTGGCTTGACGGGTTTCCATACCTCAGCGGTATCGATTGGCTCCCATGCCTCAGCTGGCTCGACAGGCTGCCAGGGATACCATCACGTATGCTCTCTCTGGCACTCTAGGTCACCATTCTTCCGCGTCTCAGTCGGACTGACAGGTTTCCCGCGCCACAGCAGAGGTGACCGTTCTGCTCCTGATCCCGAGATTGTAATTTTGGATCGGTGTCCTGCGGCTGGGAGGGGAGGGGGTACTGTCATGTGTGTTCCCTCTCTGGCCTCTAGGTCACCAGGCTGCTCGTTATGGCGCACACCTGTCACCATCGTTCGTAACGCGCAACTGCAAGTCAGACTCACCTGGACTCCTTCATCTCCTTGATTACCTGCCCTATATATGTCACTCCCTTTGGTTCCTTCCCCAGGCGTCATTGTTTCTGTTTGTTTCCTGTCTGTGCACTGTTCGTGTTTCTTGTTTTGTTCAATTGTTTATTAAATGATGCACTGCCTGAACTTGCTTCCCGACTCCCAGTGCACACATTACAGTCGGTTACTTGAACTCTGTGAAGCATTTATTTGGGCTGCAATCTGAGGTGCAGTTAACTTTAATGAACTTATCCTCTGCAGCAGAGGTAACTCTGGGTCTTTCTTTCCTGTGGCGATCCTCATGAGATTCCAGTTCCATCATAGCGATTGATGGTTTTTGCGACTGCACATGAAGAAATTCTTGAAATATTACGGATTGACTGACCTTCATGTCTTCAAGTAATGATGTACTGTCATTTCTCTTTGCTTATTTGAGCTGTTCTCGCCATAATATGGCCTTGGTCTTACCAAATAGGGCTATCGTCTGTATACCACACCTACCTTATCACAACACAACTGATGGGCTCAAACACATTAAGAAGGAAATAAATTCCGCAAATTAGATTTTAACAAGGCACACCTGTTAATTGAAATGCATTCCAACTGAAGCTGACCTCATGAAGCTGGTAGAGAGAATGCCAAGAGTGTGCAAAGCTGTCATCAAGGCAAAGGGTGGCTACTTTGAAGAATCTCAAATATAAACACTTTTTTGGTTACTACATGATTCCATATGTGTTATTTCATAATGTTGATGTCTTCACTATTATGCTACAATGTAGAAAATAGTAAAAATACAGAAAAACCCTTGAATGAGTAGGTGTGTCCAAACTCTTGTCTGGTACGGTATATATATATATATATATATATACAAAAGATTGCCTCTTGGGCCCAGCCCCTGTCTCACACAATTGACCAGTGACATTGATTTATTATGCATTTTATTTTTATATTTTGTATTAATCAGTTACCCTATCAAGGCAGGGGCCCTCAGTTACCCACGTGCCACCCCCCCCCCCTGATGATTATCAGAGCGGCAGCAGCAGACTGTCTACACTCATTGACAGCAGGATCCTGAGTCCTTCTGTGGTAGGCAGTTGAAGCATATATATATATATATACAAATATGCATTATTATTTCATTATTTAAGTCTATGGTGCAGTCAAGGACTAGGAGACAGATTTCAAAGTATCATTGAATGTAAGTCTACACCTCTGGCCACATAAGGGGCTTAAGTTCAAATTCAAATTCAGAATATACACAGCTCTATTGAGGAAAAATAGCTTATGATTTAATGGCTCACACAAACACACTCACGCACACACACACACACTGAAGGGCTATAGAGTTTATGTAGTAATGTCCCACAGACACAGAGTGTGTGTGGGGGGGGGGGTGGGTGTGTATGTATAGTGATGACAGGCCTGTGAACAGATGGACAGGAGGCTATTCCCCAGGCTACCAGCCTTCTGCTGAATACCACAAGCCTGCCAAATCTACCCCTCCCTCCTTCACTCATTATTTTCTTCTATACCTCCTCTCTTATTTCTCTCCCCTCCGCCTCTCTCCACTCGCCCTCCTCCCCCACTGAGTCCCCGTCCATCTTTCCCTATATCCCCTCTGTCTCTCTCCTCCCTACATCCTCCCGTATATCCCTCCCTCAATCCCGCCATCCCTCTCTTCCTAGTCTTCCCTCCTGCAGAACTGGGTCCCTGTCCAAGCCCAGTTCTAATCCTCTGCTTTCCCATGTAAAAAGGAGTCGTTATCCCATCCATCCCGCTTCTCCATCCCGCTCTCTCTCTATCCCCCTCTCCTGTGTTGGGCCTAAGCCCAGTCCACAGCTCCTAGGCTTACAGCCAGGCTTTACAGCCAAACTCAGCTACATTAGATTCACACCATCGCAGTCTGGGAACCGAACAAATTAAGTGATTATGAGAGCGAAGCTGTAGTCTAAATCACATGCTAACTGGTCCCCAACACAGCCAAATCACACTAACTCTCAGGCTAAAAAAGAACAGCTCCTTCTGTCCTGCTATAGAAGGGTGTAAGCAGGGTGTTTGTCACGTCTTTTGTTGAGGGGGAAGGGAACAAAGGGAGAGTGTGTAAGCAGTTGTGTGAGCAGGTGTGTGAATGTGTGTGCAAGATGTGTGCTTAAAATAGACAGTATTAGTTTTTTTTAAATTGTAACAAGCATTGGTCAATACTAAAGCCACTTTTTCAAAACGCTTCACACAGTCTGCATTACCAATGTGCATCTTGGCCAAACAGTTAATCTCACCTCCAAAACTCAAAACACTTCATACATGTCTCAAAATAAGCTTGTTCAACCATAACACTGTCAAGAGTTCTCACTCAGAAAGCATACACCGTCACTCATAACACACTGACCTTGAAAACACTAACAGCGAGTATTACATGAATTATGAACTTCTCTCACTGAAGTTTGAATGATTTTTCACAGACATCAGTATTTCATTGTAGAAAAAAAAAAGCCATCTTTTCACTTTGACTGTACTGAAGTATATGTAACAAGAATAAATCAGAAATGCAGCAATTTTCTTCAATAGCCTTTATTTCTATATCTTTGCATATTGTAACGGCAGATTTCCTCCTCTTCGTCTGAAGAGGAGTAAGGATCGGACCAAGATGCGGCGTGGTAAAGTGTTCATGACGATTTTAATAAGAAAAGCGCTGAACACTATGAAATACAAAAACAAACTAATACGTGAAATAACCAAACCGAAACAGTCCCATGTGGCACAAACACTGACACAGGAAACAAACACCCACAAACCTACAGTGAAACCCAGGCTATCTAAGTATGATTATCAATCAGAGACAACTAACAACACCTGCCTCTGATTGAGAACCATACTAAGCCGAACACAGAAACAGAAAAACAGAAACACAAAACAGACTGCCCACCCCAACTGACACCCTGACCAACTAAATAAAGACAAAACAAAGGAAATAAAGGTCAGAACGTGACACATATAGTAATTTACTTGTGAAAAATAAAAAGCTGAAACAAAACAAATTCCTGAAATTCCAGGGCGGCAATAATAATTACAAAAACCCCATCAACAAAACGTATAGTATAATCACTCGTACTGTACAGTACTGTGAGGGTTCTAGTTCTTCCTCTCTCCTGCATTTGGCCACAAGTTCTCATCAACATCACATCTTATGTCTTCTCTGGCGATGCATCTTGTAAAGTGTCTTCTGGAATGTCTAATCCAACCCTGCCACTCTTCTCTCCCCAACAACCTGTCTTCCTTGATCCATGTTTCCAAACTAAATTATTCCGAAGCCGTCCTCTTTTGACTGTTTGGTAACGAGACTAAATCCAGGACACTTGTGTAGGCTTTCAGCTGAAATTGCAATCAGCTGTGTTTGGAATGATTATATATTCTGCTGAGATTTTCTATATATTTCAATCTGGTTACTACAGACATGCACGACATTTGCCATCATTCTGTTTTGAATGTGTGTTTTAACAGTTTTGGAAACAGTGTGTTAGCATTTGAAAACATGTGCTGCAAATATATAGTTTTGCAGGTGGCGGAGTACGAATGACAAAAGGGTTCATGGATTTCGGAGAATGTGGTCATTGAATGCATTTTGTGTGAAAGCAATGAAAAATGATTCACAGTTTGGTCCACATTACACTTCTGTTTCACTGACTGTAGCCACAAGGCTACTTTGACCAATGCATGTTAGCAATTGTACTGTAATGAAGATGGTCATAAAGAGGAACTCAGTCGCACACACAGTCCTGTTTAAATAACCTTGTGGGCACACACAATTTATAACCATTCAAAATCCTATTTTCCCTAAACCTAACCCGTACCCTAACCCTAATTTTACCATTAACCCCAAAACCGAACTTTAACCCTAAACCTAAATCCTAATCCTAAAACTAACCGTAACTCCAAAACCTAATTCTAACCCTAATTCTACCTTAACCCTAAACCCCATAGAAATAGCATTTGACCTTGTAGGGACTAACAAAATGTCCACAGTTGGTAAAATGTTGTTTGTTTCCTATTCTTGTGGACACACACACACACACACACACACACACACACACACACACACACTCACCTCGTATGATGGCTAGCTTGGCGGTGGTGGCCACCTCTCCCTCAGTGTTGCGGGCCACACACTCATAGACATTCTCATCTCGGGGGGCCCTGAGAGGCTGGATCCTCAGCACGGCCCCTGCTCCATCATCAAACTCTATCGTCTAGGGGAGAGGAGGAGATAGGAAACGGTCAGGAAACAGAAAGTGGAGAAACAGTCAGGAACCGTTTGGAATGAGGGGGAAAACAAGAGGAGACAGAAACCAGGACAAATAACCAGGAAGAGACAGAAACCAGGTGAGTAACCAGGAAGGAGACCAATTGGGAACGAAAGGAAAAGGCCAGTGTTCAGGGGAATAAAAACAAGGAGAGAAGAGCAGGTCCAACAAGTAACAAAACAAAACCCCTAAAAATTGCTAATAGACAAATATGATCTTTACAGAGTGGAGAATGGATTGAGCTCACCTCTATCCGTTGGGAGTTGACCTTCTTGCCTTTCTTGTTCCAGTTGACCATGGGCTTGGGGTCACCTGACGCCTGGCACACAAACGAGGCCACGCCTCCCGAAACCCCAATCTGGTCTCCGGGAATCTTGGTAAACTTGGGCGCCGCTGGGATAGACAGACAATTCAAATCGATTAAAACTTTATTGTCCTCATAGGGAAATTCTGTAGCCAGGAGTCCAAGACATAATGCAGTTCAGAAAACAAACATCCATAAGCAGATAGATAGACAGACACTTCCAAATTATTAAACATTAATTTAGAATGATGGTACTAAATTGATTTTGCTTAATATTTTCCCCATGTAAATATACATGAATCATAATTTACATTTTAGCAGATGCTCTTATCCAGAGCAACTTACAGCAGTAAGTGCATACATTTTTATACTTGGTCCCCTGTGGGAATTGAACCCACAACCCTGGCATTGCAAGCACAATTCTCTACCAACTAATCTACCCAAAGATAGACAGCTCTCTCACAAGAGATGCTAACTAGCCCAAAGCCGTGGACAGGAAGAGAGATACATGACAACACTGAGTCGTGATGGACATGGTGATTGGCCGCTAAGTCCAGTTCACTTCCTGGCTATCATTTAGAGGACATGACCAAGGACTTCCTGTGTGTCATCTATAAAAGATGTGCTTCAGCTTCACATGAGAAGGTTTTTTCACTACCCTGGGGCACGCTACTCCACTATGCAGCACAGATTGTGAGAACACATGGGTGGGTGCTACACGGGTGTATGAAAAGGTGTCGTGGAAATTCACAGCAGATAATTGGCTTTAATGTATTAATATCACACATACCCTTTTCAGCCTCTGCAGTAAATTACAATGAAACAAGGAGACCATTTTGAGTACAAGGATTTAGGGATTTCATTAGTACATACATTTGGCTTTTCATTTATACTCTTTATATTTCTAAAGTCCGGTTCAAACAGACAAGACAGTTTTATGCAGTTTTAGAACACAGTGTGCTTGATCTGAACGGTCTAGTTTTAGAACATGTCATGTCGGCTGCTAGAGTTTCCAAAATGCAGTAATGCTTAATACTAACAGCAAATACAAATCTATTTCAGGCACAAAAATTCCATAATCTTGTCTAGCTACTTCATACACTTTTCTCTCCTCTCTCTCGCACACGGTCTCATACTGTCCCTCCCTCCCTATGTCTCTCTGCCCATCTTAGAATGTCAGACTCTTCTTCGGCAAGCCCAGAGTTCTATCCCTCTGTGTCTGTTACCATGGCAGCCAGCTTAACTCCTCCTCAGTGGCGGAATCAGTTCTATCCATCAGGGCAAAGCCGGCCTGACCCTCACCATAACAACCTCCCTTCCTCCCTCTCTTACCGCTCTCCCACCACTGTCTGTCACTCACTCTATCACTGGGCCAGCTCCTCCCGTGTTGATTCAGTTCTACAATAGAGAGGCAGAGCAGCTGAAGAAGAAAAAAAACACTGCAATAACTCCCCCAAAATCACTGAGAGATGGAAAAGCTCTCTGGCTTTACTCCCTCCCCTGCTAACTTCACACTTCAGTGAGTACCAGTCACACAGCAGCCAGCCCACCTCTGAGCTGTGAGGTAAAGTGCCTGAGCAGAAACCGAGAGAAACCTCAACAATACTTTTTGGGGGAAAAAACGGAGTATTATAGGAGCCTTTTTACCATACACATCACACACTCTGTCAGTTGTGAAGTGTTGCACTCGGGAACAGGCAGTACTTTGGGGAGCTGTGTTCGAGGGTTGATTTCACATTCAACATTGGTTTACATTTCTGCACTGTCACTTTCAAAGACATTATTGTGCTATTCCCGCTGCACACTAGAACCAATTCCAATTACATGGGTGCAACTACCGGCCTCCAGCTGCATTCTGTTCTGGTTAGAGCCTTTGGTTCTGATTCAAACAAGACATACATATTGGTTTTCCTTTCATGAAAAATTCCCCCGAATTTGGTGAGGATAGTCAAGAATGCAGTCCGTCCCTTTAAAGCCTGAGTATCCTTGACTCCTTGACTCCCTGGCTGCCAGTGGGATATAATGATAGACTTCGGACTTACATATATCTGGCCTATTATAATGAAACACCACATGGCTACGATTATCTAATAGCAGTGCTGGGAAGGTGTAATGTGCAGATGTGCGTCAGTAGGTAGCAAGTGGGTGTCATGATACTATAATCACCCCCACTATGACTGGAGGCTGGAAATTAGATCCATATGGACAAGTCTGACCAGATCGATCACTCAGGTTCACTGTAAATCCATACCAATTACAGAAGTGGCCTATAATTATGGTCCAGAGGTTTTCCTGGTCGGGTTACATGGTCCAGAAAAACACAAGGTCCTAGCCACCAACCAAAACACATATTAACACGGGCACTCCATCAGTGTAAGAAATATGGTGGTTCAGACTGCTCTTTTTGGGATGCTAGAGTCACAGAGCAACACTTCGCAGTAATACCTCTAGGTAACACACTGTCCTTAAAACTTTGAACTGTAAGACATATCAAGGCATGCTTTCATACAGTAGCCGCAATGTGATGACTAACTATAGGCTGACTTCCCCTCACTGCTCATCAGTGTCAAAAAACCATTCATGCTCTTCAGTGCCACATACTTCCGTAGCGTTTTCTGTGCTGCAGTGTTAAAATGAGATGTGTTCTCTGTTCACCTGTCTTACTGTCGATCCATAAGACAAGGCATCTGTTGGCATGCTTTGATGAAGGTGACAATCGGATAAGCGCTGACGTGTGTGTGCTGCCTATTGGTGTAATAAAACCACCACGGCCCTGACAGATCTTGTTAAACACCCATCACCGCAGAAACAGTCACACCTTCACCGGTCCACCTCCAGCCCAACACCACGTCACCACTCACTGCAGCTAGCGTTGACCAACACCACTCACTGTTACAGACGCTTGTCAGCATAGAGGGAGAGAGAGGGATAGAGAGAGGGTGAGGTAGAGAGATAGGATGCATCGACGGCCATGCAGAAAAACGGACAAACCTACACATAAACAAATCGACCAATTGGAGGACATACCATACAGACACATGAACTAACACACCCACACAAACATACATCTGTAGTGTGTTACTTACCTAAGGCGTCAGAGAGGTTAGGCAGGGAAGTGAGCACCAGCAGCAGTGGCAGCAAAAAAGGGGGGTAGAGGCAGAGGCAGTACCCAGGGCGAGGCACCCTGGACTGGGCTACGGTTCCACCAGGACTGGGGGGAACCATGGTACCTCCGGCGACTGGGGATGGAGGTGGGGGATGGGGGGGGGGGATTCACTCAACAGGGCTTGGCACTCTGTGGAAAAACAAACAAACCCATAAAAACAAATGTGTTCAAATAAATACGAGGGAGAGAATATCCTTTTGAAGAACATTAAATAAACCGAGTCGATGATCATACCGGATTTGGTCAGTTGAATAAAAAACACTTTTGACTTTGGATTGACAGGTCGAGCGAGCCTCTGCATGTGTATACAGTAAACACCCATAAATAAAAGGAAGGTGTTGAGCCCAGTACAGACATTATCCTCAGTCTATCCACCCACTGTTCTTCAAGCCTTTCTACTGGCACAGTCTTTCCTCACTGGCCACAAACATACATACAAACCGCACATAAAACTCTAATATGGAAACACTCAAGCAAAGATGATATTGAAGCAGAAGGGGTGTTTATGCCATCCCGGCACAGTGCAATATTCAATAAGAGCGTAATCTCTATAATGTTAGATGGCGAAGGCCCCCTATAGTAGATGTCCTGTGGGTAATCCTAGTCCAACCAGGGGCATCAGGCCTGACTCTTCTTTGCCTGGGGAGGATTTTTTTATCCCTGACAGGAGAGGAGATATTCAGCCGAGCTCTGCAGAAGCTCCCCTTCCAGGAGTCGATAACTCCTCCAGTCGCATCGATCCCTCCCTCTTTCCTTCTCTACCTCTATTCCTACCTCACCCCCCCCGCCCCCAGTGTGGGAACGCAGGTGTGAAACCAAATGAGACAGGCTTCTTTGTTCTTTGTTCCATCCTGTTCAGAATGGATGGAAGACACACAGAGACACAGATAAAAGTGTGCACATACTTATATAGATACATACAGATTAGAGGAACACACGTTTACAAGGATGTTGACAAGCAAGTGCACACACATCCTACACGTCCCACAGTTATCTACAGTTTCCCACATCCAGTGAAAGTGTTGAACGTGGTTTCCTAATACAGGGACTTTCTACCATTTCCGGTCGAGAGTTCCATATTAAAACGTATATGGAATTCTCTAGCTCTTATCTGACACGCTTAAAGGCATTGGAGTCTGGCTCTTTAACCCGCCCGAGCTCTAAATATAACCGGTCTATAAACATATCTGCCCATCTGACATATATTTCATGGAGCGCTACTTCCCTCCTTCCCCCTCTCTCTTATCTAGGCTTGGAGAGAAGTTCCTAACAGATAGGGAATCGAAGAGCTTTCAGGATCTATTTTTCAATTCAATAACCTAATAGCTACAACCTAATCAGAGATCGTCCAAGTGCCATTCCATCCACCACGATGAAGTCTCCTCTTAAAGAAACTCAATTTGTTAGCTGGCATCATCAGCAGGATGCAACGGATGATAAGAAGCATGTGGGTCCTGTTGAACCGGGCTGACTCAGTAGGGTAACATTGTAAAAGGGTTGAAGAAAGTCAATGGGATACATTTCCTTTTTGGAAATCGCTCTTTCTTTCCCACTATGGCGACATGATCCTGATCTAATTCAATCTTGAGTGGTCTGTCACTCAAATCAAGCCCCTGTTCTGGTCCACCCTTCTCTCATCTCAATCCCTCATCTCACACCTGTCTACTTCTATATCCCCCTTACCCGTCCAACCCATCACCTGTCTCACCCCCCCAACCGTCTCTACCCGTCACCCCATCTTGTTCTCCCCGGCTCCGCCTTCCCTGTCCCCTGTCTCTTCCTCCCCATCTCCTTCTATTGTATTTAACTGGACATCTACGTTAACCTTTGATCCTTCATTTCCCCACAAGGCTCCCCTGTCTCACCCCTCCCACCCTGTCTCACCCCCATCCAACCCCCCTCCACCTCCCTGTCTCCCCCGTCTCGCACTCCCTCTTGTATTTAACCTGCTATCAAAACCTTTGATCCTTCTCCTTCCCCCACATTACCTGTTCCCCAGCTGCACCAGCTGCCCGGCTGTGGTCCATAAACACAGTTAAACAAACGGGCTTACTGTGAGTCTGGGAATGGAGAAAACAGTCCCATCTACATACTGTACTGCAGGCCTTGCCAGGAGCGGTCGTAACAGTTGTTAATGCCGTAAAACTAATCTCATCTCTACTACCCCTGCATTGACCCTGTTGGCTGGGAAACAATGTCAGATTTGCCTCTGGGTTCTTATGCTCAGCCTTGGCACATGTCCCTTACTGTACTGTACCTACAGAGAGCATATACTATAGCATACATCACATCTACAGGGTGTTTGGAGCAGGGCCATATACAGAGCCTTCGGAAAGTATTCCCTTTTCCCGCATTTTGTAACATTACAGCCTTATTGTAAAATGGATTAAATACGTTTTAAAAACTCAGCAATTTACACACAATACTCCATAACAACAAAGCGAAAAAAGGTTTTTAGAACATTTACAAAAGTATTCAAAATAAAAAACATAAATACCTAAGTATTCGGACCCTTTGCTATGAGACTCGAAATTCAGCTCAGATGCATCCTGTTTCCATTGATCGTCCTTGAGATGTCCACCTGTGTTAAATTCAATTGATTGGACAATATTTGGAAAGGCACACACCTGTCTATATCAGGTCCCACAGTTGAAAGTGCATGTCAAAAACCAAGCCATGAGGTCGAAGGAAATGTCTGTAGATCTGGGGAAAGGTACCAAATAATTTCTGCCGCTATGAAGGTCCCCAAGAACACAGTGGCCTCTATAATTCTTAAATGGAAGAAGCTTGGAACCACCAAGACTCTTCCTAGAGCTTGCAGCCCGGCCAAACTGAGCAATCGGGACAGAACGGTCTTGGTCAGGGAGGTGACCAAGCACCAGATGGTCACTGTGACAGAGCTCTAGAGTTCCTCTGTGGAGATGTGAGAACCTCCCATCACTGCAGCACTCCACCAATCAGGCGTTTATGGTAGAGTGGCCAGATGGAAGCCACTCCTGAGTAAAAGGCACATGACAGCCCGCTTCGAGTTTGCCAAAAGGCACCTAAAGACTCTCAGACCATGAGAAACAAGATTCTCTGGTCTGATGAATTCAAGATTGAACTCTTTGGCGTGAATGCCAAAAGTCCCGTCTGGAGCACCATCCCTACGGTGAAGCATGGTGGTGGCAGAATCATGCTGTGGGGATGGTTTTCAGAGTTAGGGACTGGGAGACTAGTCAGGATCGAGGCAAAGATGAACGGAGCAAAGTACAGAGAGATCCTTGATGAAACCTTGCTCCAGAGCTCTCAGGACTTCAGACTGGGGCAAATGTTCACCTTCCAACAGGACAACGACCCTAAGCACACAGCCAAGACAATGCAGAAGTGGCTTCGGGACAAGTCTCTGAATGTCCTTGAGTGGCCCAGCCAGAGCCCGGACATGAATGCGATCGAACATATCTGGAGACACATGAAAATAGCTGTGCAGCAATGCTCCCCATTCAACCTGACAGAGCTTGAGAGGATCTGCAGAGAAGAATGGGAGAAACTGCCCAAATACAGGTGTGCCAAGCTTGTAGCGTCATACCCAAGAAGACTTGAGGCTGCCAAAGGTGCTTCAACAAAGTACTGAGTAAAGGGTCTGAATACTTATGTAAATTTAATATTTCCGTTTTTTTTTACATAAATTAGCAAAATATTCTAAAAACATGTTTTTGCTTTTTCATTAAGGGGTATTGTGTGTAGATTAATGAGGGAACAAGTAGTTAATCAATTTTAGAATAAGGCTGTAACATAATAAAAGGTGAAAAAAGTCAAGCAATTTGATGTCCAACGTCATTTTGGCAGTGTGTCCAACCGGCCTCACAACCACTGCACCTCCACATCCGGCTTCTTCACCTGCAGGATCGTCTGAGACCAGTCACCAGTCACCCAGAAACTGAGGACTATTGCTGTCTGTAATAAAGCCCTTTTGTGATGGAAAACTCATTGTGATTGACTGGACCTGGACAGTAGGTGGGCCTGGCTCCCAAGTGGGTGGGCCCCTGCCCAGTCATGTGAAATCAATAGATTAGGGCCTAATTAATTAATTAAAATTGACTTATTTCCTTATATGAACTGTAACTCAGTAAAATCGCTTAAATTATTGCATGCTGTGTTCATATTTCTGTTCAGTATATACAGTCTGTCTACTGCAGAGGGACAAGACAAAACCATGAGAAAACAAGTTTTGATCAGCCACGGGAAAAAAACTTTGAAAAGAAATGGCCTCCCAATTTGAAAATAAACAGGAGAACAAGCAATGAAAGAGTTATATTGCATTAATTATTGCATGAATTATATTATGAAATTGTCAATACGATATGATATATAGTCAAAAATAATATCCCGATATGTAATTGTATCGATTTCCCCCCCCCGTCATTAGTGTTTGTGCACATGAGTGTCTGCATGTGTACAGTCGTGGCCAAAAGTTTTGAGAATGACACAAATATATATTTTCACAAAGTTTGCTGCTTCAGTGTCTTCAGATATTTTTGTCAGATGTTACTATGGAATACTGAAGTATAATTACAAGCATTTCATAAGTGTCAAAGGCTTTTTTGACAATTACATGAAGTTGATGCAAAGAGTAAATACTTGAGTGTTGACCCTTCTTTTTCAAGACCTCTGCAATCTGCCCTGGCATGCTGTCAATTATCTTCTGGGCCACATCCTGACTGATGGCAGCCCATTCTTGTATAATCAATGATTGAAGTTTGTCAGAATTTGTGGGTTTTTGTTTGTCCACCTGCCTCTTGAGGATTGACCACAAGTGTTAAATAACCTGTGTTAACGAACTTCCAGACGAGCTTCAATGCCATACAACTCTCCTTCTGTGGCCTCCAACTGCTCTTTAATGCAAGTAAAACTAAATGCATGCCATTCAATCGATCACTGCCCGCACCTGCCTGCCAGTCCAGCATCACTACTCTGGACGGCTCTGACTTACGTGGACAACTACAAATACCTAGGTATCTGGTTAGACTGCAAACTCTCCTTCCAGACTCACATTAAGCATCTCCAATCCAAAATTAAATCTAGAATCGGCTTCCTATATCGCAACAAAGCATCCTTCACTCATGCTGCCAAACATACCCTCGTAAAACTGACCATCTTACCGATCCTCGACTTCGGCGATGTCATCTATAAAATGGCCTCCAACACTCTACTCAACAAATTGGATGCAGTCTATCACAGTGCCATCCGTTTTGTCACCAAAGCCCCATATACTACCTACCACTGTGACCTGTACGCTCTCGTTGGTTGGTCCCCGCTTCATACTCGTCGCCAAATCCACTGGCTACAGGTTATCTACAAGTCTCTGCTAGGTAAAGCCCCGGCTTATCTCAGCTCACTGGCCACCATAGCAGCACCCATTCGTAGCACACGCTCCAGCAGGTATATCTCACTGGTCACCCCCAAAGCCAATTCCTCCTTTGGTCGCCTCTCCTTCCAGTTCTCTATTGCCAATGACTGGAACAAACTGCAAAAATCACTGAAGCTGGAGACTCATATCTCCCTCACTAGCTTTAAGCACCAGCTGTCAGAGCAGCTCACAGATCACTGCACCTGTACATAGCCCATCTGTAAACAACCCATCTATCTACCTCATCCCCATACTGTATGTATTTATTTATCTTTGCACCCCAGTATCTCTACTTGCACATTAATCTTCTGCACATCTACCATTCCAGTGTTTAATTGCTATATTGTAATTACTTTGCCACCATGGCCTATTTATTGCCTTAACTCCCTTATCTTACCTCATTTGCACTGTATATAGACTTTTTTAAATTTTTTCTATTGTATTATTGACTGTATGTTTTGTTTATTCCTTGTGTAACTCTGTGTTGTTGTATGTGTCGAATTGCTATGCTTTATCTTGGCCAGGTCACAGTTGAAATTAGAACTTGCTCTCAACTAGCCTACCTGGTTAAATAAAGGTGAAATAAAAAAATAAAAAAGTTCTCAATGGGATTAAGGTCTCGGGAGATTCCTGGCCATGGACCCAAAATATCGATTTTTTTGTTCCCCGAGCCACTTAGTTATTACTTTTGCCTTATGGCAAGGTGCTCCATCATGCTGGAAAGGCCTTGTTCGTCACCAAACTGTTCCTGGATGGTTGGGAGAAGTTGCTCTCGGAGGATGTGTTGGCATCATTCTTTATTCATGGCTGTGTTCTTAGGCAAAATTGTGAGTGAGCCCACTCCCTTGGTTGAGAATCAACCCCACACATGAATGGTCTCAGGATGCTTTACTGTTGGCATGACACAGGACTGATGGTAGCGCTCACCTTGTCTTCTCCGGACAAGGTTTTTTCCGGATGCCCCTAACAATCGGAAAGGGGATTCATCAGAGAAAATGACTTTACCCCAGTCCTCAGCAGTCCAATCCCTGTACCTTTTGCAGAATATCAGTCTGTCCCTGATGTTTTTCCCAGAGAGAAGTGGCTTCTTTGCTGCCCTCTTGACACCAGGCCATCCTCCAAAAGTCTTTGCCTCACTGTGCGTGCAGATGCACTCACACCTGCCTGCTGCCATTCCTGAGCAAGCTCTGTACTGGTGGTGCCCTGATCCCACTGCTGAAACAACTTTAGGAGACGTTCCTGGCACTTGCTGGACTTTCTTGGGCGCCCTGAAGCCTTCTTCACAGCAATTGAACCGCTCTCCTTGAAGTTCTTGATGATCTGATAAATGGTTGATTTAGGTGCAATCTTACTGGCAGCAATATCCTTGCCTGTGAAGCCCTTTTTGTGCAAAGCAATGATGACGGCACGTGTTGCCTTGCAGGTAACCATGATTGACAGAGGAAGAACAATGATTCCGAGCACCACCCTCCTTTTGAAGCTTCCAATCTGTTATTCGAACTGAATCAGCATGACAGAGTGATCTCCAACCTTGTCCTCGTCAACACTCACACCTGTGTTAACGAGAGAATCACTGACATGATGTCAGCTGGTCCTTTTGTGGCAGGGCTGAAATCCAGTGGAAATGTTTTTTGGGGGATTCAGTTCATTTGCATTTCAAAGAGGGACTTTGTAATTAATTGCAATTCATCTGATCACTCTTCATAACATTCTGGAGTATATGCAAATTGCCATCATACAAACTGAGGCAGCAGACTTTGTGAAAATTAATATTTGTGTCATTCTCAAAACTTTTGGCCATGACTGTATGTGTGTGAGTCCTTACCTCTGTGTGTTTTCTACAGCCCTGACTGAGGCTGAGGCATCATGGCCTGCTCTGTGGAATCCTCAGTGTGACCATCCAGCGGACCTGCAACAACACAGGAAGGAGGGAATGAGTCAACATGACCTGCGGGTATGTGTGACTTCACAACGACACACAGTAAAGCATCCTGAGACCATTCATGTGTGGGGTTGATTCTCAGTCAGACAGACACATTCACGTATGCATGCACGCACACACAAACACATGCACACACAGAGACACCACCCCCCCACACATGCACGCACACACACACAGACAGACAGACAGACAGACAGACAGACAGACAGACAGACAGACAGACAGACAGACAGACAGACAGACACATGCAGCCTTTGTGTGAGACCCACCCCGGTTAGGGTTAAGTTATCTTCAGTTTGCCAGACATGGAGTATACCTCGTGGGGAATCTAAAGAGCAAATCAAGGGAAATTACTCTATTATGATTCTAAGCATCAACACATTGAATTGAGGAAAACAACCCTTTCCCGTTCCACTGTGGGTGAGATAACATGTTTTGTTTTTATCACCTCCCCCTCCCTCTTACCCAGCATGCTTTTCACCACAGTCGGGCTGAGGCAGCCTCTACGGGCCCTGTCTCCATGACAACAAAGCAGCCAGTGAGATCTGAGATCACAGGCAGGATCTGTTTCCTTGGGCAGGTTTACAGCCCATCAGTAGCTGGGAGACAGCTAGCTAAAGCAGTTAATAGCTACAGGATAGTCTCTTTAGACCAATACAGTTGAACAGATTTCTGAGTTTAGTGACAGAATATAAGGATACACAAAACCACACACATACAGTAATACGCATGCACACACACACACTGTTGGAGGATGCTTCGCTTTCATTAGAGATTTCATATTGTAAAAAAAAATAGTATGTATACAGTACACATATTGTGAAACTATTCATATACACACATGTGGAGTTCCATACAATACAAATCATTTTTAGCGCAGGAAATGTGTATTTGTGGGCTATAGAATCTCCTGTGGTGGTGGAGCAGGCTGTTGGAGCAGCACGATCTACATGACCCAAGACCCTATTGGCAAAGAGACAGTCATTCATTCATGCACGCACGCACGCACGCACGCACGCACGCACACACACACACACACACACACACACACACACACACACACACACACACACACACACACACACACACACACACACACACACACACACACACACACACACACACACACACACACACACACACACGTGCGCGCAAGCAGGCAGGCAGGCACGCACACAAACCCACACCACACACACGCAAAGCACAATATTCACTTTCTATCTCCCTAACACACACACACACAAACACACAGAGAGAGGAGGAGCCAGGGATGAGAGTGGCGCAGGATGAGGCACGGCTTACGGCAGGCGGGGTGCTGCTGCAATCGGCCTCGGTTCCGTTTTCAGCAGGAGAGCTGCTGTCTTTATGTTCCTGTGATCCCCACTTCACAAGTCATCCAAGCTCTTTCTGACAAAACGACATAACCGCCAGTCTCCTAGTACCAGCACTGTTCACTTTGCTGCATATCAATGAAGCTACAGACCAGGGTGCCTGAACAAAGCGTCTATATTAAGGTTTTTTCCCACTGAGTTATATAGCAGTATTTAGAAATCAGAAGTATTAGCTATTCCCACTGGCAATAACATATTCGTTAGACAAACTAATACCAGTTCCTACAGGAAGGAATGTTTGGGAACGAGGAACGTTATCAACCTCAAACATTCGGAACCAGAAGCCGTCAAGAGATTTACCCCATTTACTCATGTTAAGCTACGAGCCAGGATGAGTGATCCGAGAATCATACTTCCGAGAATGAATATGGGAAAAAAACAAGTTCCCCCACAACCGTAGGGAACGTAAGCTTGGCTTGTGGTGGATGCTGCATTTAGTGATCGTCCCTCCCTGGGGTTTGGTGAGGCGGAATGGGCATTGTAGGGCTTAGAATGACTGTGTGTTATGCTTCCTGAGTGACTTTGTGTGTGTGCATGTGTGTGTGCAGGCGTGTATGCTATACGCCTCGTTTTTCTTCAACCAATTTCAGAATTCGATTTCCTGTCAACCACTTAAGTAACCATAACAGGAGCCTTTAGACCTCCCTGCCTGAGGCTGAGCTCAGCAGTGGCTGTAGCCGTGTTGTCAAAAACGATATAAACTGTACTCTCTTGGCTGCATTCTCAAGGTATACTCATAGTACCTGTACATGCCTCCACTTATTGCCCCGTGAAAGAGGGACTCAAACCAGGGACCTTATCCATATCAGACCCAAACATCCCACACAAACCCACCAAAGGGTTTAACCTGATTTGCATAGGTAGTGTAGTCAAGTGCTTAGTGCAGCGATGTGGTCACTGGTCATAATATCTCCAAAGGAGTGGTGTACTGTAAGGTACTGTACTGTACTGTACGGTACGGTACGGTACTGTACTGTAAGCCTACTCAGCTAAAAGGGGACACAGAAGAACAAGTGACATCTGCTCATTGACCGTGTGTGCCCTCAGAATGAAGCTAACAGATGGACTGGCAGGAAAACTTAGCACCAAATGGTATTAAAGTACATATAGGCCGGATTACAAGAGCGGAAGGGAAACAATTTATTCACACGCAACCAGGCCTTATATGCAGAATAGGCAAAAACCACAATATGGCTGTTCAATTGAAGTGGTGGCCTTATGGTAGACTGTAGCATATGATGCGGATTGGATACATATGACTTTCCAATCAAACAGATTGGTCCAGAATTTGATGGTGACCTTGTGATGTCTGTTACCATGGTAACCTAGGTTTGGTCAATCCCAGATTATCCCCTTTTAACCTGTTAACATCCCAGTGAAGAGGGAAGATGATATGTTGTTAGGAGAACAGATTTTAGGATGAATGAGATAAGTTATTGCACTCAAAATGATCCCAGATAGAGGCTAGCTGCTGGTGCCTTTTAGGTCAAGGCCCACAATGGGGTTAGTCAGTCCTTGGTAAAAAACAATATATATATATCTACAGTGCATTGCAGTGTATTCATCCCACTTGGCGTTTTTCCTATTTTGTTGCATTACAACCTGTCATTTAAAAGTATTTTTTATTTGGATTTCATGTAATGGACTTACACAAAATAGTCCAAATTGGTGAAGTGAAATGAAAAAATTCTTTAAAATAAATAGAGAAACGGAGAAGCGGTGCGTGCATATGTATTCCCTTTGCTACGAAGCCCCTAAATAGGATCTGGTGCAACCAAATTACCTACAGAAGTCACATCATTTGTTAAATAATGTCAACCTGTGTGCAATCTAAGTGTCACATCATCTGTCACATGAGCTCAGTATATATACACCTGTTCTGAAAGGCCCCAGAGTCTGCAACACCACTAAGCAAGGGGCACCATCGAGCAAGTGGTACCATGAAGACCAAGGAGCTCTCCAAACAGGTCAGGGAAAAAGTTGTGGAGAAGTACAGATCAGGGTTGGGTTATAAAAAAATATCCAAAACTTTGAACATCCCACGGAGCACCATTAAATCCATTATTATAAAATGGAAAGAATATGGCACCACAACAAACCTGCCAACAGAGGGCCACCCACCAAAACTCACAGACCAGCCAAAGAGGGCATTAATCAGAGAGGCAACAAAGAGACCAAAGATAACCCTGAAGGAGCTGCAAAGCTCCAAGGCGGAGATTGGAGTATCTGTCCATAGGACCACTAAGCTGTACACTCCACAGAGCTGGGCATTATGGAAGAGTGGCCAGAAAGAAGACAATGCTTAAAGAAGAAAATAAGCAAACATGTTTTGTGTTAACCAAAAGGCATGTGGGAGACTCCCCAAATATTTGGAAGAAGGTACTCTGGTCAGATGAGACAAAAATGTAGCTTTTTAGCCATCAAGAAAAACGCTATGTCTGGCGCAAACCCAACACCACTCTTCATCCCCATGAAGCATGGTGGTGGCAGCATCATGTTGTGGGGATGTTTTTCATAGACAGGACCTGGGAAACTGGTCAGAATTGAAGGAATGATGGATTGTGCTAAATACAGGGAAATTCTTGAGGGAAACCTGTTTCAGTCTTCCAGAGATTCGAGAACCCATCCAACTTGACCCATCCAACTTGGGACGGAGGTTCACCTTCCTGCAGGACAATGGCCCTAAGCATACCACTAAAGCGACACTCGAGTGGTTTAAGGTGAAACATGTAAATGTCTTGGAATGGCTGAGTCAAAGCCCAGACCTCAATCCAATTGAGAAACTGTGGTATGACTTAAAGATTGCTGTGCACCAGCGGAACCTGGGAGGGAGCTGGAGCAGTTTTGCCTTGAAGAATGGGCAAAAATCCCAGTGGCTAGATGTGCCAAGCTTATAGAGACATACCCCAAGAGACTTGCAGCTGTAATTGCTGCAAAAGGTGGCTCTACAAAGTATTGACTTTGGGGGGTGAATAGTTATGCATGCTCAAGTTTTCCAACAAAATATTTTGCATCTTCAAAGTGGTAGGCACGTTGTGTAAATCAAATGATATAAATCCCCCCAAAGTCTATTTTAATTCCAGGTTGTAAGGCGAACAAAATAGGAAATATTTGAAGGGGGGTGAATACTTTCGCAAGCCACTGTATATATATACAGTATAAACACCCTGCTGTTGGCTTGGTGGGTGGCCAAAAACTCCCATTAGCTTTAGGTGGTCCACACCGGAAAAAGGTTCGGGAACCATTGCTGTTTTCAACATGCTTAACAGAAATGGACCTGAAATGTTATCATAATTGTAAAGAGAAGTTTCTAACCATATACAGCTGTGCATGAACAATAATCATTATCACAACATTCACAATCTTACATAGGCGTATCCATACACACAAACCGAACACATACGCCCACACTAAAACACACTCTCACCGGCAGAGAGAGATTATGCTAATTCCTGTGACTAAACATCACTTTCTTGGGGGATAAACAGCTTTAACAGAGAGAAACAGGCAAATCTCCCTTACCGACAACCAGAGACACACTTCAGTCCTGTCATCCTCCACATCCCTGCGATCTCTATCACTAAAACAGGCCGTTGGTCTGTCTAACTCTGTCTGTCTGTTCATTGGCTCATTAAGCAGCCTGATGGCTGAGACCTTGTCAGCTCGTGGGTCAATTACCATATCTGAGCCTGCCAGATACCTCCATACAAGCTGGGTGCAGTAGCTACAGTGCCTACTGTATGTTCTGCATATCTAGCTACATGCAACTCATGCAGATTAATCATTTACTATGCAGTATTCCTACTGCCAGAAACCTGGATCCATGCTGGAGGCAGCACAGTACACGGAGCACCATTAAATAGAATACAGTATGTACTACATACTGTATTCTAGATAAGGACTGGCTACATGCCGTTCATGCGGATGCTGATCTGTTTGACAGTACTCCTACTGATTCAATGAAAAGTAATCAGATAGACTAGTGAAAAATAGTGTATATTAATAACATGTTTATGCAATATTCTGGTATGTTTGTGAAAATAGATGTATTCATCTGTCAATCCACCCCCCCCCCCACACACACACACACACACACACATCCCTCCCTCTCTCTGGTTTCCACCAGTTACCACAGCCACAGAGTAAAAATGGCTATGTCGTAGAAATTCGTGAAGACTCAAATGTAATTTAAGGTTAGGGCAAGGCACAAGGTTAGCAGTGGGATCAAGGTTAGGGTTAAGGTGAGGTTTAAAATCACATTTTAAGAAAATAAATTGTTGAAATAGGCAGGGTTTAGGACTTTGTGGCTGTGGTAACTAGTGACAAACCCTCTCTCTCTCTCCCTCCATGTTTTTAATAACCAAGATGGCGCCGGGCCCTGTCTCTCTCTGTCTCTGTCCCTCTCTCTATCACTGCCTCCCTCCCACCCGCGCCCTCCATTTTAGTTTTACAGTAGAGGCTCAGTCAGTCCTGTTCTGTTCTGCCTGTCTGTCGTGTCTCTCAGGGGAGTTAATGAGATGTCCAGGCTGAGCTGAGCGGCCGCCATACTCCTCAGAGCTCTCGTCTACATCCCAAATGGCACCCTATTGCCTATGTAGTGCACTACTGTTGACCAAAGCTCTATGGGCCCTTGTCAAAATGTCAGAAGTAGTGCATTATATAGGGAATAGGGTGCCATTTGTGAAGCAGGCCTCCCCTCATTCCTGAGCAAATGAACGATTAAAAACCCATCAAGCGAGCCACACAGTGAAACCTGAGATGCTTCTGACGGGAGCAACAGCAGCCAATTAGTGAAGTAGCTTCTGGAGGAGGGGAGAAGAGATGGAAGAAAGAACAATAGAAGCTCCCTGACAACAGAGACGGCCTTGATCATCTTCACTCACTTCCATGTCGTTATTAAGACACATCAAGCTTTTCAGGAAGATGAGGACTATATAGGCACTGCAATAACCGAAAAGTCACTGGTTCGAATCCCCGAGCCTCCAATGTTGACAAATCTGCCCTTCTGCCCTTGAGCAACATAGTTAACCCCCCCAACATCAACAACTGCCCCCGGGTGTCGATGACGTCGGTTCAGACAGTCCCCCCGCACCTCTCTGATTCAGAGGGCTTGGGTTAAATGCGGAACACACATTTAGGTTGAATGCATTCAGTTGTCCAACTGACTCGGTATCCCCTTTCCTTTATTTGAAATGTGTAGGCAGAGCCTACTTCATTCAGTAGTGCTTTTGGCCTCTGCTGTCCAGATCATGCAGGCTAGATTTAGATTATTCCAATTGTAAAACCTCTGTCATCGATATTCTGTGTATTAATTCCTTGGTATAACATTTGTATGTTTACCCAGCTCCGTCCCGCCTGAGTACACACACTGTCATGGCGATATAGACTGTCATGGCGACACCTGGCTAGGCCTGGTCACATGATCCCCGTCCTCTCCTCTGAGATCTAATTATCCCTGGCGCTGCTGGCTACATGGTCTCGCATAAATTAAGAACCACACTGATGTCATTGTCGCCTGGTCCCAGATCTGTTTGTGCACTTGCCAACTCCATTGCTGTCATTGTCAAGGCAAACATGAGAGCAGGAGCAGACTGGCACCCAGGCTAACATCATTGTAACTGCAGGGGAAAAAAACGGAAACCCCCCCCGTAAATACTCATTAATGGTGCACTAAAGTGTATGATTATATTTAGATACCATGTGTTTGATGTATTTGACACCATTCCACTAATTTTGCTTCAGCCATTCCCACGAGCCCGTTCTCCCCAATTAAGGTGCCACCAACCTCCTGTGTCATGCACCCATCTTGAGCAATTCTACTAGTAGCGTGCCATTCATTGCATTGGTTCCTGATGGAGATTTGTGACGCCAAAATAAGTTTTGCCTTGGGAGACAGAAAAGATGTGAATCGAATTGAAAGCCAAAGTAATGACGTAGAAAAACAGACATTGGGCTCGATGGTTCTGTCCTGTCTGTCAGTGGGAGGGAGACTGAGAGAGTGTTTGTGTGTGTGTGTGTGTGCATGAGTGTGTGTTGTTGCAGCCGTGCAAGTGTGGGTTGCGTGCATGTCCGTGCTCTCTGTTGTTAATGTGTGTGTGTCCTTGCGGCTGTGTGTGTGCAGTGTGTGCGTGCCCGTAAGCACTTGTGGGCAAGTGTGTGTGTGTGTCTGTGACAAATTAAAGAGCTGCCAAAGATAACAGACTGACAAATCACCCCCGTCCTCACAACGGCCAGACATCTCAGCCAGCCTGGTGCATACCAACTACCGTCAGACTGAATAATGGTTATCATACTGTCTTTTGATGATACACTAAAATGGTTCACAAAAATGGAGTGCACTGACGCACAGTGAATCACATACATGAAGCAGGCAGGCAGACATCAAGGTATTCAATTACTTTGACCTAAGCGACTTTGAGCGTGGTATGACCGCTGGTGCCAGGCACCCCGGATCCAGTATCTCAGAAACGTCCGCCCTCCTGGGCACGACAGTGTCTAGGGTTTCTCAAGAGCGGTGCGACAAACAAAAATCGAATCCAGTCTCAGTCCCGTGGGCGAAAACAGTTTGTTGATGAGAGAGGTAGAAGGAGAATGGCAAGAATCGTGCAAGCTAACATGGGGGGGGCGACAAACAGAAAAAATAATGACGCAGTACAACAGTGTTGTGCAGAACGGCATCTCGGGAACTCAAACATTGTTGGTCCTTGTCATGGATGGGCCATTACTGCAGACAACCACAATGGGTTCCACTCCTAACAGCTAAAATCAAGAAGAAGGGGCTCCAGTGGGCACACGATCACCAACACTGGACAATTAAGGAGTGGAAAAGCGTCGCCTGGTCCGACGAATCCCGGTTCCTGTTGCATCATACTGATGGCAGAGTCAGGATTTGGCGTAAGCAGCATGAGTCCATGGACCGATCCTGCCTGGTGTCAACGGTACAGGCTGGTGGCGGTGGTGTACCACCATCATATCTGCAGCAACTGCATGATGCCATCCCGTCAGCATGGTCCAACATCCCCGTGGAACGTTTACCGACTTGTAGAATCCTAGCCCCCGAGAATTCAGGCTGTTGTGGAGGTAAAGGGGGGTCAAACCCAGTAGTAGAATGGTGTACCTAATAAACTTGTTGGTGAGTGTATACATAATTACACAATCATAAGCTTCCTATTCCATCTGTTTCTTATGGCTGCCTGAATAAATAATTAACTTAGGCTATTTAAGAACTCTTAATGGTAAAATAGGAAATAGGAACTCAATGTTATTCATTAACTAATTAATAAGTGCTTATAGCATACTATATTTTGATGATTATGTAAAAAAAGGTATGTTTATTAATGTGTAGTTGTAATAAGCCTATTATTGTAGCCTATATCATTGTAGCCTATATCAATGTTGGAAAAGATTTGTTTCATTTGGTTTTGTATTCAGTTTGCACAGTTTTTTATTCATTTTTAAGATCTCATTTTAGAAGTGATGTTCTCTACCCTGAATGGAATTACCACGTTTTCACCCGTGTTTGAAAATATCAATTCATAATCGCAATATCTGGCCCCCAAAAAATTACAATTATATTTACTCCCCCACCACACTTGCAGTACCCAAATCATCTCCATCCTTCTGACCTGTAGTCGTGAGAGGTGATGTTATGCAAATAGAGTCATAACCTTTGAAATCTGCCCAGCCCACGCAGATAGGGATATGAAATAATCATGTACAGACAGACCAGTGTAGACAGCAGTAGCCATAATCCATAGCTGATAGTGATACAGTTGAGGTCAAAGCATTAACATGGACAGATTTCATCAAAACAAGTCATTACTGTCTGGATACTGATTAATTTTCTCTTTTCTTCTAGGTCTCGGCAGCCATCCAGGAGACATTAATGGGTTTACTAGCCTTACTCTTGAGCCAAAAAGGGATTCTCAATCAGAAAGAGGATTTTCTTTTCTTTGTACAACGGAAATAGCCTTGTTCTACAACCCGAAAACCAAAGAAGCTTTAATTCTCTTTCCCAACACTTTCCTTGCCCAAAACAACAGGCAAATTCATCCGCATTCTTTAGAACGTTCTCGAATATTCTTTGCCAACCACAGCCTCTATTCCACGTCTGATGAGACAGTCTGCAAGTTTCTATCACGTCAGCCATCTTGTCACTCAATCTCCCTGCCCTTTATAACTTGTCACTCGGTGACACAGCAGCAACAGCACCTCAGTGCGACCACTTCGCTACTTCCACGTTAGAGCGTTTCACAGTGGCTTGCAAATCAACACATTAACATATACATTGCCTCTTCAACAGAGCTAGAGTTAGATCTGATAGGAAGAATATTGCAAAATGAAGAAAAAAAATCATAATGTAACAGTGGATAGGGAAAGAGGAGAGATAGTAGAAAGGGGAGGAGAGGGAGAAAGGGGAGAGAGGAAGAAGAGAGGGGGGGAGGAGAAAAAAAGGGAGAGAGGAGGTGGAAGTGATAGAAAGAAGAGAGAGAAATAACAGGAGAGGAGAGAAGACAGGAGAAAAACATGAATGAAAGAACATGAAAGGACAGGGTGGAGAGGAGAAAAAAAGAGGGACAAAACAGAGAGAGAAAGGTAGATAAAAGAGAGAGAAGTGGGATAGAGAGGTAAAGGAGAGGTATATCGAAGCAGTGTGCATTATTAATCTGTGCTGACACATCACAATCTCTGATTCATCTGGTGAAGGGCATCAATCAAGTCACAACCCATCTCATAGCTTTCACTCATCCACAGTACACTCCAGACCCCCACACTCCTCTACTCATTCTTTCCCTGGTCTCCTCTCCTGTCTTCTAATCTACCAAGGAGGTTCTGTAGAGCTGTGTAAAAACTTTTTAAAAAGTATTTTATGGTGTGCTTATAAAGCCCATTTTTGGATGAAGTACAGAGGTTCTGAGCATATAAACTAAGATTCTGGTCGCTGGATCTGACTGGAAACAAACCTGCAAACTATTTGCTCCATGTACAGGAGAACTGACTACGGTGCCGTTGGGTTAACCCACATGGCAGTGGTCTTGTGATATACACTACTGTTCAAAAGTTTGGGGTCACTTAGAAATGTCCCTGTTTTTGAAAGAAAATCTATTTTTTTTGTCCATCAAAATAACATCAAATGAATCATAAATACAGATAAGACATTGTTAATGTTGTAAATGACTATTGTAGTTGGAAATGGGAGATTTGTTATGGAATATCTACATTGGCCGTACAGAGGCCCATTATCAGCAACCATCACTCCTGTGTTCTAATGGCACGTTGTGTTAGCTAATCCAAGTTTATCATTTTAAAAGGCTAATTGATCATTAGAAAACCCTTTTGTAATTATGTTAGCACAGCTAAAAACTGTTGTTATGATTAAAGAGGCAATAAAACTGTCCTTCTTTAGACTAGTTGAGTATCCGGAGCATCAGCATTTGTGGGTTCGCTTGCAGGCTCAAAATGGCCAGAAACAAAGACCTTTCTTCTGAAACTCGTCAGTCTATTCTTGTTCTGAGAAATGAAGGCTATTCCATGCGAGAAATTGCCAAGAAACTGAAGATCTCGTACAACGCTGTGCACTACTCCCTTCACAGAACAGCGCAAACTGTCTCTAACCAGAATAGAAATAGGAGTGGGAGGCCCCGGTGCACAACTGAGCAAAAGGACAAGTACATTAGAGTGTCTAGTTTGACAAACAGACACCTCACAAGTCCTCAACTGGCAGCTTTATTAAATAGAATCCGCAAAACACAAGTCTCAACATCAACAGTGAAGAGGTGACTCTGGGATGTGGCCTTCTAGGCAGAGTTGTGAAGAAAAAGCCATATCTCAGACTGGCCAATAAAAAGAAAGGATTAAAATGGGCAAAAGAACACAAACACTGGACAGAGGAACTCTGCCTAGAAAGGCCAGCATCCCGGAGTCCCCTCTTCACTGTTGACATTGAGACTGGTGTTTTGCGGGTACTATTCAATGAAGCTGCCAGTCCATTAAAAATATGCAGTTTCCAGCTACAATAGTAATTTACAACATTAACAATGTCTACACTGTATTTCTGATCAATTTGATGTTATTTTAATGGACCAAAAAATGTGCTTTTCTTTCAAAAAACAAGGGCATTTCTAAGTGACCCCAAACTTTTGAATGGTAGTGTAATATGCCGAGAGAATGATGGCTACAATATTGAAAGATGCAACAAAAGATTCTTCTGAGTCTGGATGGTACTGTGGCTAAACTGTTTAACAGACAAGTAACATCTTATTGTAGTCTTTTGACTCACACACCCTCACGCTGGTGCCCCTGACATGCACAAGTCCTAGGGTTGCAGGTAACCAGGAACATGGGCCTCTGACTAACCAGCAGCAGCCCACAGGACTTAAAGACACAACATGAGGAGGAAAAATAGAAATAGAAGCATGTGATCAGCTGTTGTAAATCAATGCTTCCCGCCAGGACCTGGGGAGACACAGCAGCAGGAAGTGCATTTTGACCTGAAATCCAACTTTCCACAGGGCTCACTCATCACTTCAACGTTGACATGATTTTGATGCGTGTCTGATGGAGCTGATGACGTGAAAGAGATTGAAGGCAAGTGATGGAGAGAAAACTCAAATTGGAAATGGATTACTGCAAATCCAATCCTATCTGTTTGGTATGTAGCGTGTTGCTTCTCAGGTTTCTTGCACAGGATTGGTTAATATTTTATACTGAAGTCTACTGAGAACCCGGTCCACGTTCTTCAGAACCAATCTAAGACCTAGGCCTACCCAGAGGCATTGGTTTCGGTTTCACCAGCTGTATCTGTCTACCCATAAAAAAGTCACCAAAAACCAATCTGGGAGAGAGATGGTTCATGGGAGAAAGCTCCTACTAGAAGTGCAGTACACAGAGTTCTAACATGTAATCTCACTGTAACTGTAAAAACACTTCTCTGTATTACTGTCTGAGTAGGTTCACTTTGTGCGGCTGATGATATCTTCATCTCTTTACAGGGAAATGGAGAAAAAAAGATTGAGAAAAAAACGCCTAAATATAGCTGGTCATAGTGTCTCATTTGCCAGATGTAAATATTTAGTAGACATCTATCAGTTTAAAATTCAAATCTAATTCAGAATATGAATGGGTGCATGGGTGTGAATTTGAACCAATTAGAGACGTGGAAAGTGGCTGGAATGAACACCAGATGCCCCTCAAGGGATGAAGAGACCATCTGTTTAAAGAGAAAGGAAGGGGGGGAGGACAATTAAGCCTAAACTTGGATTTGATATGATAGGATCTATCCAAACTGCTGCCTGAAGGCCTGGTGGTTGCATTGTCTGCAAGGCATTAAAACACCAAGAAAAGCATGGTGGTAAGTATTCAAGGTGCGCTTTTTTTGTCAACGCAAGCACAGCCTGCGAAAATGTGTCAAGGTAAATCGATGCCAGCATTATATTTCAGAAGCATAGACGCTTCCTGAAAGTGTGGTCGCATTTTTCTGGCCTTATAGGATTTGTTAAATGGGTCAACACTTAATATTAATGTGTGTAAAAAAAAAAAAATCTGTGAATATTTCATGTTTTTTTTCCAACAATGCTAATGGGAAAAGCAGGTGCCTAATAGGCGAAGCGACCCAATAGTCTGTAGAGTAATCTAAATAGACTATCCGCCCCGCCACCTGGTGTCATGTCATCGCCCGATTTATGGCAATGGGGTGAACTGACGCTCGATATATGCCTATAAAGGAAACAAAACAAAAACTAGCATAATATAGGCGCGATTGGTTATTAAGAATAAATAAAGAATACATACGATGACAGACGTGCCGAAAGCACCGGCTGGTGTCAAAACAAACTGATGAGGAACAAAGGGGCGACATATCGCCAACCAGCGAGGGGTCCCTTATAAAGCCTCTCCGGTGAACAATAAGGCGCAGGAGAGAAGCTGGGTGGCAAGAATGCTTGGTACCGCCGACGACAACCTGCAAATTATATTATTCTCAACCAGAAAACCCAAGCTCAACAGTTGCATGCAAAGTCTAAAGTAACCCAAAACAACACAAAACATTGTATTATTGTTTGAAGGAGAAATTATCCAAATTGACCCATATGTTTTAAAATCGAGTCGGTAAACAGCAGCCGAGCACACGACAGCCAAACTGCCTACCGAGCTACACCGATCAGGGCGCGGTGTTTAATAATAAACAAAGGAAACGAATCCCTCGTGCATATGGCAAAACCTATTTTTAATCGATTTCAATTTACCTTTATGGAGAAAGTGAGTGCTCCGTCTTGTTTTTGATCGGATAAATTAATGTGCATGGACTTGCAGCTGGCAGCTCCCCTTTAAACCCCGACAGAAATAATAATCCCATTTGACAGGAGAGATCCTCTGAAAGGTTAGGTTTTTCGGAAGTGAACGCATGCATCGCCGGCGTCCTCGGCTGTCCTCTCGCCTCCTCAGAAGCCTTGCACGACCACTATTCTGCGCCCGTGTTTGGGGGGACCATCTCCGGTCGAGCGCCTTTAGACACTGCTGCTTGTCAATTGATACTCACTGTCTTCCTCCTCAATGCCCTTCCTCCCTCCCTCCCACCCTCTCTATACCCCCCCCTCTCTCCTGTTCGCTCTCTCACACACGGATGAGCTCTCCTCCCCCTTCCCATCATGACGTGATGGAGTCAAGATCTCCAATAGCAACCGCATCCCCTCATCACCCAAACCTTTTTTTTGTCATCTCAGTGGACCGCTGACTGGTGCTGAAGAGATGGTGCTGGTGCTGAGGTAGCCTGTCTACTGTAACTCGTATGTTAGAGTGAGCTCTTACATGTCATGATGGACTAGATGAGGTTATATAACAATACGAACAAGGGAGAATATTCAGAACTTTAATTTAAGAATCGTTAGGGTTACATTCATTGGAGTAGTATTTAAACTGTCTCATTAGAACAACTCACCTCTCCACTGCAAATCATCCGCAGCTCGTTTCTTCTTTTGTTGCAAAAGTAGGTAATTTTGAACTATGAAAATATGCATAGAAGTAGCCTAAGTGTTTTTATAGAATAGAACATTCAGAGTCAAATATATAACACCCAAACCTATAAACATCTTGCCTTCATAAAAAAAGAGAGAAAAAGTGTTGTCTTGTCTTGACACTGGGCCGGAGGAGATGTAGAGAACCAGGTGGATGTTGAAACTCGTGAGGGAGGCGAATCTCGTTAACCCAGAAATAAAGTCTCGTGTAATTGGTCAGCTGCTCGATTAAGTTCTGGATCCATACTTGTGAGAAAGGGGATCAAGAGATGCTAGATCGAGGAACTGGAACCGGAACGAGGAGCTCCACCCTCTCTATCTTTGCAAATTATCGGCTGAATGTCCCCTCCTCTTCCGAAATTCGAGAGACGCTAACACCTGCTAAATTGTGATTTGTCCAAATAACCAGAGACGAAAAACCCAAACACCGGAATTTACTGCTGCTCGTTAGCCCACGCATCACATTCCTTCCCGACAGATTATACGATACCAGGGTTGTTTATGTAGATCTATCCACTAGAGGGAGCGCAAACATTTCCCGACTTTAGCTGTTTACACGCATACAAACACGCACACAACCTTTCAATTCATGATATGAGTGAGATGCGGAGCACACACACATATTCAAATCTGTATGCCCTGACACAGAATCAACCCAACTAAAACACACATTGTCTTTTCTCCATCATCTAGGCATAATCTGCTTTCACCAGACTAATTCTTTATATGTGTTTATCTCTTCACCTAACCATCATTTATCCATGTAGTCTCTTTAATGTCAGGGACAGAAGGTAATTAGATGAAGAGGGGTTTAGGGGAGCCCTTCAATGCCATATTGCTATCTATCCAGTTCCTTCAGGTCTGCTAACACAGCAAGCTTGTGGGCTAGTGAAGATGGTAGGGGCTAGGGCAGGTGGTACCGGGTTGGTTTTTGGACCAGGTCTCTTGTCTGGCATGACTGACTATGACCATCTGAGCTGCTCTCGAACAAAGGAGGCTAAGCTGTATTTCCTTTGTTACTGCTGACACCTTGTGGGTGAAAAGAGAAGTACCACTGTAGTTACATCAGCTTTCCATATTGTCTTACATTAGTCAGTAGTGCTGTACGTTCATAACGTATAATGAATCAAACAAATGTCATTCTAACACATGTAATGGAGAAACGTGTCTGCTCTATATATAATGTACGAAGTGTATACATATTGCCTATAAACAGAGAGGTTTCATCAGAGGTCTTATATGGGTTGTTCCACGAAATGAGTCCCTTTTGCATCCATATTTAAGGTAGAAATTCTGCACCAATTTTAATTTTAAAAGCCTGTTATATTAAATTAAGTCGTATTTAATATAGACCACAAGGGAAATTCAATATTTTTGATTATTGTGGCATAGACAAAAGTGGTCTGTGCGTTCCATGCGACTAGGAATAGTTTAGCCCAATTAACCTCAATTTCAATCACTAACCACATTTCTATGCACAGTTGCTATGCGAGTAAAGTATATTTTGGTATTTTATTCCACATCCCCATATGCTGCTGCCAAGGCAGAAGCTACTCTTCATGCAGTCCAATCACAATTACAAACAATAAAACAATACATAACACATTATTACACACTACTCTACCATAACATATCTACAATACAAAATCAATACAGCAAAATAACAATATTTAAAATGTACATGTGTGCAGAGGAGGAAAAAGTACCCAATTGACATACTTGAGTAAAAGTATAGGTACCTGAATAGAAAGTTACTCAGGTAAAAGTGAAAGTCACCCAGTAAAATACTACTTGAGTAAAAAGTCTAAAAGTATTTGTTTCTAAATATACTTAAGTATCAAAAGTGAAAGTATAAATCATTTCAAATTCCTTATACTAAGCTAAGTAGACGGCACCGTTTTCATGTTTTGTAAATGTATCGATAGCCACGGGCACACTCCAATACTCAGACATCATTTACAAAAGATGCATTTGTGTTTAGTGAGTCCACCATATAAGAGGCAGTGGGGATGACCACTTGTTCTCTTTATAAGTGCGTGAATTTGACAATTGTCCTGTCCACTAAGCATAAAAAAATGTAACAAGTACTTTTGGATGTCAGGGAAAATGTAAGGAATAAAAAGCACATTATTTTCATTAGGAATGTAGTGGAGAAAAAGTACAAGTTCTCAAAAATATAAATGCTTAAGTAAAGTACAGATGCCCCCAAAAACAACTTAAGTAGTACTTTACACCGCCGTGTGCGTGTAGTGTGTGTGCTAGCATGTGTTTGTGAACGCTGTGTATGTGTGTGTGTGTGTGTGCCTGCGTGTGTCTCTTCACAGTCCACGCTGTTCCATAAATTGTAGTTTTATCAGTTTTTTAAATCTGATTTTACTGCTTGACGAAGCTACATGATTTGGAATAGAGTTCCATGTATTCATGGCTTTATGTAGTACTTTGCATTTCCCGTAGTCTGTTCTGGACTGTGAAGAGACCCCTGGTGGCATGTCTTGTGGGGTATGTATGGGTGTCTGGGCTGTGCACTGGTCGCTTCAACAGACAGATCGGTGATTTTAACATGTCAATAACTCTCACAAAGACAAGCAGGCTCCACCCTGAGCCAGGAGAGTTGCTGGCTCTCCGTGTACATCTAAGGGCCAGCTGTACTGTTCTGTTATGGGCCAATTGTAATTTGGCTGTGTCCCTCTTTGTGGCACTTGACCATATGATTGGACAGTAGTCCAGGTGCGACAAAACTAGGGACAGAAGTACCTTTTTTTCATAGCAATGTCGAGAAAGCAGAGCTGCACTTTATTATGGACAGACTTCTCCCCATCTTAGCTACCGTGGCAGCAATATGTTTTGACCATCAAAGTTTACAATCCAGGGTTATTCCAAGCAGTACAGTCTCCTCAACTTCATACTTTTCCACATTATTCATAACATGATTTAGTTGAGGTTTAGGGTTTAGTGAATGATTTTTCCCACATACAATGCTTTTATTTATTTTTTAATTATTAATTTAGGAACAACTTATTTATTGCCATTCTGAAACTGACTGCAACTCTTTGTTAAGTGTTGCAATGATTTCACTCGCTGTGGTAGCTGATGTGTACAGCATACAGTACATAGACAGACAGGCTTTACTCAGTGCCAGTGGCAGGTCATTAGTGAAGATGGAATGAAGGGTCCTAGGAAATGCCTGATTCTACCTGACTTATGTTGGAGAGGCTTCCAATAAAGACCACCCTCTGTGTTCTGTTAGACAGGCAACTCTCGATCCACAATATAGGAAAGGATAGAAAGCCATAATACATACATTTTCCCAGCAGCAGATTGTGATCGATAATGTCAAAAGCTGCACCGAAGTCTAACAAAACAGCTCCCACAAGCTTAGCAATTTCTCTCAGCCAATCATCAGTCATTTGTGAAGGCTAAGTGCCTCAGGCCTACACTTGGAACACCTTTCCCTATAAGCATGTTGAAAGTTGTTAATTTAGTTACTGTGAAATAGCATTGTATCTGGTCAAACATCATTTTTTCCAAAAGTTTAGTAAGGGTTGGTAACAGACTGATTGGTCAGCTATTTGAGCCGTGCTTTGCTATTCTTGGGTAGCAGAAGTACTTTTGTTTCCCTCCAGGCCTGAGGACACAAACTTTCCTGTGGGCTTAGATTGCCATCTCTTCAAAGTTATATCGTATAAAAATAAAAAAAATCACAACTGCTGTGATGGAAATTGGAAGTGTCAGTGCAATTTTAGAAATGCCGACAGATAATTTGTTGGTTCAACATGGTGGGATCTTTCTATTTCGGTAAAATTAATTATGAGGGAAATGGCGGTGGAAACGTCTTCATGCACAAATATTGATATAATAACCATCATATCGAAGTAAATTTGGAGTCACGCGATGGTATGGTGAGTGGTCCTCCCAATACGACTAAGGGAAACCATGTTGTTATTAAGCTACAGATTAAATAAGCTATGAACTTCACAGGGTAGAGAGTGCACAGTGGTGAGCTTGATGCTGCTTTCCAGTCAATATAGAGCGTTCTGGTGACATGATGATCAATGCTTGACTGCCATTTGACAAAAACAAATATTCTCACTTATCCATAATAAACTCATCATGTAGACTAGACCAGTTGTTCTCAACCTTGTTTGGTTACAGTACCACCAACTGAATTTGGCTCTTCTCGGAGTGCCCCCGAAGTACCCTTCATGTCCCATTTGACCAGTAAGTCTATGGTCTCATAAGTCTTCTCAGGTACCCCCATGACTCCCAGTACCACTGGTTGGGAAGCACTGGGCTAGACAATCTGCACAGTCTACCCACACTGTGTCTGCAAGCTGTTGGCTAGAGTGCAGGTGACAAGACCAGAGTAGGCACATTTGCTATTTATTTGTTTTTTTTTAATGAAAAACTATAGGTAGAGTTGAAAATGAGATGGAAACATATTGAACTTTAGATTTGTATTAGGTACATGAAAAACTGTCCTGAAAAAAGTACATTTTGAGTGTACTACAGCATCACGCACTGATTTTTATCCGCAACAAGTCCATTTCGTGGAAACACACCACTGGTGGGAAAATGTGCATATTTTATTTTATGCGGATTGTAGAATATTCACATTACAATCTATTGCCAAATGGATGAACACCTAGCTACTGTAAAGCCCTAGTTAATTTGTTTTGCTTAAAAAAATATTTTCTGAAGATTATTTCATGTGATTAGTGATTCATTTGAAGGAAAACAAAAAAACTGTCCCTAATTTTAAAGTCAACCCTGTTACGTGAACTAACTTCTCGATTCAACATGGCAAAACTTCCTTTTTAAAACATGTTTTTCAAAAGGAACATTGAATATCTAATAGTCAAATCATTGTAAAATCAGGTGAACTGGTTCAATTAAAAAACAAAACCATTTTCAGGTGTTTTGTGGTGGAAAACTGAATGGGTTCAAGCAGAACAAGTCAACCCTGTTACCCATAACAGACAGATCAACCCTGTCACAATCAACCATGTTATTTCATTTCGACAATTACTATTGTCATTTTTGAATTAACCTCTTGAGATGGGAAAATGTTTTTTTAATAAGCTAAACATTAGCTCTTCAAGACAGAATGTTAAAATTAGTTACACTATACCCAAGAGGGACTCATATACTGAGACTTGATGGAATGTATCACAAAATATCAGCCTCGTATTTTTTACTCAAGACGAAGGCCCTCTACAAAACAGTCCCGTCCCACAGCCACTGGTGGAGAGTCAGTCAGGCAAGTGATACTACCTATAACAGTAACCTTCCAGGCTACTGCTGTTTCCTAAACGCGGTCTGAGCAGATATAGTGTGTCCAGTCATAAATGGAAACCCTAGCCCTTCTCCTAAGCCATAAGGGAGTCAGCAGGCTGGGGGGGGGGGGAATTCCATTCCAGATCAACTCAACTCAGGAGGTGAATGCAAATTCCCAATTCAATAAGTCCTTACTTACTGAATTTAACTTGAATATATTGTAACCCCAGGTGTCAGAAATAGGCCTATGGTGGAAACACCTTGCGTACCAGAGAGCTAGCTGCAGGAGCAATTAGCATATTGTTTGCCTCGGCTTCCTTTTCTTTCTCTGCTTTCTAGGGGTTGACTGGACCAGATAGGTCTATGGGCAGAGAAGAGCATCAGCTACAGTATCCTGTCCAGTTCCACTAGATCTGCAGATGCCACAGGGGAGCAGGGAGTCAGGGACTGGGGGTTGTTGTTTCAGGCTGGGGTTTATTGACACTCCTGTGACCTCTCTAAAGTTCAACTCCATGGCCTCTGACCTTTCAAAGAAAACAGATACTAACGGTGAATTTAACAACAACAACGGTTTAACACTGAATAACAATAATAAATCACTAACATGAGGGATAGCCCCATAGCGATTAAACTGTAGGCAGTGGAAGCGCAGAGTAAAATATGGCAGTGTCATAAATGTGATGATCAATAATCATAATTTTCAATAGGCTAATGTGCAGTAGAGTCAAAAATAGATATTTTACAAAATTGGTTCAACAAAGGACCAAACTCATTGGACTGGTTCCGGGACATTGTCCCTGCCAGTCGTCCAGTGACCTGACTGACTGTGTGTATTACCTTAGTGGAAGCCTGTTTACAGGGCAGAGACTGGGGTGAAAGGACCCTAAAATAGCAGGGGAAATAGCCTCGTCTCCACCGCTGATGTCGATTGCTCTCTATTTATAATTTTAAGAGCTTGGCCCACTGGAAGATCAAGATTTTTACACCTCACGTTCTGTAACCACAGAGAGTAAGAAAGAGTATGTTCTGTTTGTCACTTAAGGAAAAAAAATATGAGTAATAAACTGTATAAGGGATACACTCGTTTTTACTGGAATTTTAGAAACATAATAAAAATATAGAGATACTTCAACGCCTAAAAACCACAGGCATTGGACTGCGAATACAACCCAAATATGACACTCAGGTTATTTGCAAAGTGCTGTGGAAAAGGGTGGGGGGGTATATAGTCAGGTGTTATTCCTTACCATGTGACCTAACCAAGGGGAAATGCCTAGGACACCTGGCAATAGACTATAACTAGGGCCCTAAGTTTTACCTGGCCAGGAAAGAAATAACCAAACCAGCACAGAAGGCCCAGAGCTCAAAGGCCTAATGCAGCCATGTTTAACTCCATATCAAATAATTTCAAAAATAAACAAAAATAGCTTCTTAGCAAAAAGCAATTTCTCAAGCAAGAATTTAGCTAGGACTATCTGGGCTGGGAGTAGGGAGGGGAAAACTGAAAATGAGCAATTATTGGCAGAGAGGTTTGGAAATTTTTCTTATTAGTCTAGTAACCAAAACTCTATCCCATCAAAATAGGAAGAAATTTCAGGCGGTCTTTTCAAACAGCTCTTACACTGAAAGGGCATTATCCTTTTCATAATACTATTCCAACCAGTGTGGGAAATATATAGAAAACACAGGTAAACCAAGTTAATAGGCAAGCTGCGTGGGAACCCGGCGAACAGGGAGGGGATAGTGTGTTCTTCCATCACACCTATTTCAATCCATCTAAGGGCCTCCGTAATATGAGTCAGTGTTATGAGTTAGTCCAGCTGTCTGTTACCCCTTCATATACACTCTGCCCAGCCCTCTCACAGCAGAGCACTGGGGTGGTGCTAGCCTAGCCAGCCCTGTACATGCTGTACACAGTAGAGACAGGAACACAGTGAGGGCTAAAGGTGAGAGGAGATTACAGTCCACTGCTAATGAACAGCGGCTTGGGATTGTTCTAACAGTGTGAACTAAGCAGTTATCAGAAGCAATTAAAAAATACTGTAATTGAATTGGGACTGGAGTACTGTATCACACTGAGATTTTGCACTCACGTCAGAGTTTGTAACATTAGCCTAACATCTAAAAGACTCCTATGAAAAATACACCTATTTTCTCAAAGGCTCAACAACAGGTACAACAACAACACAGTGACAGACAGAGAAAAGTAGAGGGAAGAGAGACACAAAATAGATTCAAAGCATTCCCTAGCCAACACACAAACCCACTTGCTGCAGGGACACTGAGATTTATTCAAGTATCTCAACACAGTTTTGTTCTGAAGTTATCATCATCAGTTAAATTAATCAATCCGTTGAGAGAGAGGCTGCGAGAGTCCATAGCCTGGATGTTGTACAGTGACACTTTAGGATTCATGGAGGTTTTTCAAAGTGCATTAAATCAGGTGTTTTTTTGTTTGTTACATAGGGAAAGACAAACAGAAAAAAAAGCATGTATGAAATTGTAAAAAAAAAACTAAAAAACTAAATGCAGTGTGCGATTTGTTCCTCATCCTCATCACCTGCATCTGTGCTTAATCGGGTCACCCCTGGGTTTTGATATCGTCACACTGAGTGACTGCATAGATTGCAATTGTTCTGCATGGACTGAAGATAGACTAGAATAGATGATCTGATACTGGGATCAACATAAACTTTCAATCAAGAGGAGATGAAGAGAAATCTCCATCTTTCCTTTCCCACTTTGTCCAAGTTGTCCAGAGGGAAACTTCACGACATTGACCAGGTTGTAAAACACACACACAGTCTAAAAATACAGAGTAAACAAAGAGATGTAGGCTAGGCTAAAACAAACTGTATCCTTATAAGAGTTCCCATGCTAGTCTGCGCTCTACAGTTGTGAGTTGCTCCATTTGTAGTAAGCTAGTTCAGTAGGTTCAGGCTAACCTGCAAGATTACACGTGTAGAGAAACGATATAAGGCTGAGTTTTGGCACAAATGGGTTTTCAAAAACTCCTTAAAATGTCAAAGTATGGGGCGGAGGATTAAATAACGCTAAATGAATTATAAATAAAATAAAATCCATTGATACCAGGCAGCCAAGCATACAATGTGTACTTTGTTTGTTCAAAGGATGCTTCTGGATAACCTTGCAAAACAAGACCGATTTAACAAACAAGCTATCCTATTCACTCTTAAGCCTCTCATGCAGTTAACTGTCAATATTTGATCATGTACTATCAAGTAATACAGCTTCCATTCCCACCTTAAAACAAGCCACCACCCAATACATATATAGGCACTGCCATACGTTCCTTTCTGTTAGGAGTCTTCCTCGCTTATCAAGAGAAACAGGAGAAGAAAAAGAAAGCATCAAATCCTAAAATCAAGTCCAAAGGTATTTTTTCCTCCACCTGCAAACAAATAGCAACCAAGCACTTAATAAGTGTCCATGTCTTAATAACAGATAAGGGCAAATCCACAATACAAGAGCAATGCTGAGACTCAGATTCTTCACTGTTCTTAAGAGTGAATATGTTCTTGTAAAATGTTCTGTGGAAATTGTTAAAACTATTCCTTGTGCAATTGTGTTATATGGATTGTTTAACTTTGCTATCATAGTTTTTTGTTTGACATACATTTTAAAAGTGAAAAATCTGAATCTCAGCATCACTCTGTTACTGTGGAATTGCCCATAACCTAAAGAGAGAGCACTGACCGGAGGCATCTAGCCACAGCTAAAATGCTCCCAGTCTGTTGTTAGTGTAACATTTAGAAGCCAGGAGAATTATTGCTGCGATTTGGTCTGAGACAGAGCTAATAGTCTGGTGTTAGAAGGGGTACTGAGAGGGGAAAGGCCATGGGGAAAGGGGGTGGGCTGGGGTATGGTGACAATGAGGGGAGTCGGGTGGGTAATGGGTGAGGTGGGGTGAAGGGGGTCATTGTTGGGTGGTTTAGAGGGGTCTAAGGGAGAGTGTGGGGATTTTAAGGGGGAGGGGTGTGTCAGTGCAGCTCAATGAAGGTCTCCATCTCCTCTGAGATGAGGCCCTTGTAGGGCAGTCTGTGCCTCTCAATGGCGCGCGCTGCCAGGCACTGCAGAGTGACGTAGTTGAGGGGGTAGAGGGTCGGGTGTCCACTGCTCTGATCCTCCAGCAGCTCATACGCAGTTTTCCTCTGGGCATTGGTGGCATCGAAGTGTGCCCCTGCCCTCACTAGCAGCGCCATGATCTCCGGGCAACCGTTGCTAGCAGCGACGTGCAGGGGCGTGTTGTTGTCGCAGTCCCGGGAGTCCACGTCCGCTCCGCACTCCAACAGCAGCGAGGCCACGGTCTGAGAGGGGAAGCGACCCACAGGGTAGCGGCCCACCGACGTGGTATCCTTGTCCACAGACATATGCAGGGGAGTGAAGCCACTCCGTGCCCGCGGGTTCAACTTCAGGAGGCGGTACACCGTCTGCTTCTTCTGGTGCTCCTGCTCCGTGGTGCACTCCAGCTTCTCCAGCAGGAACACCAGGTGGAGGATGATGGACAGGGCCTTAGTGAACTGGGGGGCTTCGGGGGGGCTGTCCCTCTGGGCCACCGCCCTCTCCACCTCCCTCACACTCTTCCCCAACACCCCCATCAGGTCGTGAAAGGTGACGCGAGTGGCCAGGGTACCTTTGGCCCGGTCCTGCAGCACAAAGGAGAAGAGCTCAGCGAAGGACAGGAAACTGCTGGCCGTCATGGGGCTGAGGGGGTCCAGGTTACTCTGCTGCATGTCTAGGGCGTACTTCCACAGGCTGATGCAGCGTTCAAAGTTACCAGAGTCGGCGTAGACGGCCCCTCTGTAGCGGATATAGTAGGAAGTGTCGGGGTGCGAGGGACCCAGGATTCTCTCACGGACCAGCAGGGCCTGCATCCGCATCTCGTCAGGGTCTGTGATCAGAGCCTCCAGCTCCTCGGCTGTGCTCACCTCTCGGGCACAGTCGTAGGCAGGGACAGGGGGACCCGGAGGGGGCTTGGCCAGGAGTCCCACCTTGTCAGCTGGTTGTCTCAGCTCCATGGCTCTCCTCCAGTATCTCATGGCCCCCAGGAGGTCTCTCTTCTTATCTACAAAGGTGGCCCCCAGGAGTTCAAGTGCATCAATGCGTTCTTCTCGTGAAGAGCGGGGCTGGTGGGCAAGGTACTCCACGATGTTGGTGTGCCCCGTGACGCTGGCAGCTAGAAGAGGGGTCATGCCGTATCCATCCCTCTCCATGCCAGCATTACATTTCAGCAGCATCTTCATGATGTCCAGGCTACCGGACTCAGCGCAGTCGTGGAGAGCGGTGTTGCCTTTCACACTCTTACGGTTGACATCGGCACCACGCTCCAGGAGGAACTTTGCTATCTCTTTGTGGCCCTTGTAGCAGGAGATCATCAGGCAGGTATGGCCGTGGCGGTTGGCTACCTCCATATCGGCTCGGTGCTCCACCAGGTAACGGACAATCTCCAGGTGACCATCGAAGCAGGCGGCGCGTAAGGGCGTTGAGTTGGTAAGCGTAGTGTTGTTGACAGAGGCACCGTGTTTGAGGAGTGTGCGGACGACAGGGAGGTGACCAGCCGCCGAAGCCGCCCATAGCGGGGGAGCCCCTTCAATCGTCTCGCCGTCAAAGTTCACCGAGCCTCCTAGTTCCACGTTAGCTTTGCAATGTTCAAGCAAATAGTCCACAACCTCTAAGTGTCCGTGTCGAGAAGCAATGAGGAGAGGTGTGCCTCCCTGCGTTTTCTCCTCGGCGAGAGCTTCCAACTCCTCCGGACTTTTGTTGCTCAGCAACTTCTGGATAAGTTTCAGCTTACCGTCTCTGGCCGCGTTGAAAACCGCCGTCGTGATATCCATTTTAACGTATTTCGTCTCTCTCACTGGCCATCAACTCCCTAGCTACGTTTTTAGAAAAACAGGGAAGGGACAGTCTTTTCAAAATAAGAAAATAAACCCTGTCCGTAGTTCGGTTTCTCCCTGGCATCTTCTGCCATTTTAAGGCTGCTGTCAAGATGGCGTTTGTGTTGTTTGACAGCTCTATGTTGACAATTTACGCTTAGCATCTTGGTTATTGTAGTCTTTAATAAATCATTTCACGAAGATGAAATTGCACTTTCCTTCTGATTATAAATATAATTCCCATGAGGCATTTCGAACACGTGAACTCAGCAATAGTTGAAACGGGAAGAGTAGTTTTTAGGCGAACGTGTGTTCCATTCACTGGAATGTATTACTAGCTTGTAGTTAAACGTATTTAAACTACAATCCCCAACCACCCCGAAACACACTGCGCAGGATCAACGCAAACCTCAAAATGAAAGTGGCATCACTTCTTACCTTACAGAAATACTAATGGTACTGTATTTCTGTTGCCTGGCTTTTAATCATAACACCCTTCCCATATCTACACTGATGCAAAACATATTTCAATAGAGTGAAAATAGTATCTTGTTCCGTCTGTCAGCGAGTATGTGGGTGTGCATTAAGGCCCCCACAGATCATTCCCAAATACTTGTTTTTGTTCATTAACCATGACATGCAAATACAAAAAGTGTATATTTATATATATATACCATCAATTCACGACACTAATGAAAAGCAGCGTGGCATTGCTTGGCTCTAATTTAATGATGTGTGGGTAGTAGATCCCTAGGCGGCACTATAGTCCATTTAAATCAAATAACTGGTGCATGTATGACATATATATAATAGGTTGTTGGCTATTACCATAGGCTACTTATCCAGTCTGCGCATGTGGTGCAAAAATAGTTATGGAAAAAAATATGTTCTTATGTTTTCCAAGTTGTGCTATAACTGTGCCATAATAATTCCATAACATACTTTATTTTTTTTTGAGAAATTGGTGTCACTGGCCCGTTGTAATGTAATGCATTGTAAACTGGTAGATAGTAAACAGCAGAGGGCAGCAAAAACACATTTATTCACTGCTGGGGTTAATGGTCACTGCAGAAAGGATTTTGGGATGAGATATTAAGGTACTATTAGAATATTTTATTGTAAAATTGAAAAAGGAGAAAGAGAAAAAAAGTCCCAGTAAGCAATCTGTATCATTCATATCTGAAGAAAAAAAACATGAAATAAAAATAAATATCATAATAATGATAGGTAATAATAAATAGAAGGACACATTTAATTAAATATGACCTAATAAATAAGTAAATAAATTAAACCATATGAAAATTGTAATTGTCAAAGCAGCAAGTATAGAAGAGACATGGGCAGGATAAGAGAGCTGTAGTTTCTCAGACATCATCATGTCCACCTTTTCTACCCTCAGCATTACCCACAAGTGTCCTTGTCCCTGTCTCTCAATCATCTATACATTTTGTATATTGTGCTAAGAAACCACTGAAGCTAGACACCATCTTCAAATGTCAACCCCACCCACTGACAGTATCTCCTTAAACACCACACCCCCTCTCCATCCCTCTTCCACTCCTCGCCCCATTACCTGAAAAGATTTGTGTGCTGACAAGATTATGAAATTAAACAGATCTCCTATTTACATCAAGCTATGTTGTATTTTCCCACTGCATTCAAAACATAGTACATGATCATACAGTGTCATTCATAAGAATGTCATGACCCCCTACTCCCCCCTGTCATCCAAGCCTCCAGTTGAGCAGTAAGAATATGGACGTAGGTGGATTTTGGCAGTAAACACATGAAAATCCATCATCTTAAAATGAAAATTGAGGTCTTGTTTTTAAAAAAGATTTATACACATAACCTTATAGAGGTAGTGCAGTAGGAATGTTAAGTATACATGTACCCACTGAGAACAGACATCAGTTAAACGTCAAGTTTGGATTTACATTTAGTTGAGTTGTCAACTAACATGAATTCAACCTGAAATCAACAAAAAATGTCACCATGTCATTGGATTTAGGATAAAGGTTGGATGAAAAAAAGACAAGATTCCCTTACTTTGACGACTTTTTCCAAATCCAATCATATTTTCACGTTGATTCAACCTCATCACATTGATTTTTTTGGGGGGGGGTGAAATGACGTGGAAACAACGTTGATTCAACCAGTTTTTGCCCAGTGGGTAGTCATTTGATAGAAAGTAACATGGCTTCATTCAGGTAGTTGTTAATAAATGTATATAGAAAAAGCACAGTAAACTATCTTTATGTCCCCCAACCCCTGAAAAAGCACATAACACCAGAACCTGAATAGAACATAGAAATATACAAGTACATTTCCAACCAGCTGCTTGGCAATAATAGCATTCGTTTTAGCCTTTAGGCTACTGCTTTATGTTTATAGGACAAGCAAAGGTCAAAGGACTTGTCAGGGTTACTGTAGTGCACGGCTTGTCTCTTAGTGCAACTAGGACTATTGCTGTTACCTAAGGATCTAGATCAAACATTAGACTGACTGTCTTCCTGCATCAGTCGCAGGCCAAGCTCTGCTTACCGTAGAAATATAATCCCGAGAAGGGTTAAAGCCTGGCAGACCATAGCAATTTGACAAATGACAAACTCTCGATTTCGATGCTGCTAACAGTGGTGAGAGGCTGCTGGTCAGTAAACATTTCACAGAGGCATCATCAAAACCAACATTGGTGTCTTTACAGTCAATATAGGAATTTAACTACATTCCCACAGAGAAATTATAATGTCCAGTTCAACTGACAAGTGATTGAAATGGAGTTGACCCTTGACTCTAATCAAAATGGCCGTTTCTTCCTTTGAATACATCTGTGTGAGGGGAAACAACATGCAGATAAAAACGAATGGGCTGGCAGTTAGCTAATGAGAAGTAGGCTAAATTTAGGCAATGATTGAAATCCATATGTCTGGTTGGTTTAGGATTCTGTGCACAGTGAATAAACTAATGTCGATAAAACTAAAATAGCTACTTCATATTTATCGCTCGGCTGCCAACTGGCCTGGAATGTTACAAGATAATTAAATGTACATATTAGAATTCATAGAACGATTAAACATTACTTGGCAAATTCACTTATATGAGGGTCAGGAATGGTCTGTAAGTAAAATAGGCAGTAACATTCACTATGAGTTAGTGAAAATATGGTTCACTATTGAATATGTGATGAATACCAAAGAAATGAAGGAAAAAGAGAGAAAACATCCCTTCCTTCCCTCCCTCCATCCCTGCATTCTAGAGTGTCTCTTGGAATCATCCTCCAATGTATTCTAGAGTGTGTTTTGATGTTCCTCCATTGGTTTCTTGTGTTCCCTGAGGGAGGTACTGTGACAGCATTCCCAACCTGTCCTGCACAGCACAAAGAATGACTTGTGCTCAAGATTTGACCTTGTAGAGCTCTTTAAAAGCAGATTTGAAGTCTACTCCCAGTAAAGTAGTCTCCACTCCCTCTCTCCATACTGAATAAAACATTCACCCAAATGCAAGTGAGAGGGGACTGCAGGCACCTCCTTAAAATGTAATGGATCAGAAGGCTTTCTACTCTAACGCTGCACCGCTCTGTGCTGCTGACGATGACGCCTCCCCTCACAAGATAACTGGCTGATATTCAACCAGTCTTCTCCATCAAAACGGCACACATCTACGTGAGGGGAGGCGTTCTAGCATGAGCATCTATGTGAGAGGAGTCTGACTTACTTGAGAAAAGCTAGTCCTGTTTTATGTGTGTGAATAGTACTGCAGTGCGGACTCAAATTGATATGAGCCATACAGTTATATATGTTGAAAAGAAAAAGTCACAGTAACGTTATACAATGATAAAATAGCTTGTGCCATAAACAAATTCTAACCTGTGCCATACAGATGTAGGATCTTAATTTCATCACCCTGTTGCAGGAGAACTTTCCTGCAATGCGGTACATTTGAGGTTTAAAAAGGCTTCTGAAGTTTGTCATTTCCACTTTGAAATTTCAGACTTGATTTTCCCTTACTACAAATGTTATCAACCCCTACAAAAATGTCCATTAATTACAGTATAATCCACATAATAATTAAAATGTCCTGTTGCTGCAGGACTATTTTCCTGCTGTAGAAAACTGGCTCAAATTAAGATCCTACATCTGTACTTGTGGTTTTTTGTGTTTTGGTAAGGTAAAGGAGTTTTTCCGGAGCATGTGACCTGACCAGAAAAATCTCCTGGCCCTCGTTAAAATAATCCCTGAAATGTAAATACACAAATAATTTCTTTGTCACAAAACAGACCCAATGAACGAAGCAATGCATCCCGCTAAATCTACTGGCTAATCAAAGTGGACACACAGATCTTGGATCAGCTGGCCCTCCCCAAATCCTAACTTTAACCATTAACCATCTTACCCAGAAAACTGACTTAAGATCAGTTTCTATGGACAATCTCATCCGAACATTAGGCACACCTGACTCGAGACCTTTTAACCCCTGAGCCGAGAACTGTAGTAAGCTCCTGAAACGGAATGTGAGCCAATGGCCTTTGCTTTATAGGCAGAATAGAATGAAGTAGGATGACATAGCCCCTTCAGACTGATCTAAGAACAGTTTAGCATTTTCTTCCTAATGCTTAAGGTTAGTATTTGGGCAAAGTGAGCTGCTCCTACATCTGTGCCTATGGGCAACTTTGAATAGAATGGAGGCTCAGAGTGGTTGCTGCACAGAGGGAGACAAAACTAAAAGTCCGAGGGTCAAACTGAGTGCCCAAAGAGGAAGTGTAGCCTATCAGTAAAATGATGATAAAAGGTGGCTTTCAAACAAACAAACAAACACTTCATAATGTATTCCATCCCACAGAAAGAGCTCGGGGCAACATTCTTCTTCACTAACCTCTCCAACTGAATTCTACATGATCCCATTTTACATTTACATACTCCTTAGTAGTCAGCAGTACACTGATGGTGAATAAATCCAATGCCGACCTGAAGTACTTCTCTTCTCTTCTCTGTGTACTAAACTAAAGGTAGAATACTGCATTTAAGTATTTAATGATTGTTAGTTTGTACTAGACTAAACATTATACTGTATTGTATTATATGATTGTTAGTATTTTGTACAAGACTGTTAAAGAGAAAAACATTTGGTCCTCAGATCCCAAGGGGGTGCAGTTTGTTCGGTTGCTATGGAAACTTGAGAAAGAGCAGGTTCAGGACTCACAGAGAAATAAATATTTTTTTCCCCCAGATATACTTAGAATCCTCAGATCAAGTTTGAACCCTCATTTGTCCATTTCATGGTAGGAAAAACCTGAAGTCTCTTTTTGTTCACTAGACTCCTCTGAGTTCATCATAAATCCATATTATTTTTAACACTGTTTCTTAGTCTGTCTGTGGTGTTCTTCTTCACTCTCAAGTCTCCAAAGATTCTAAATTGTTGTTTTTTTCTGTTTGTATCTTTAAAAAAAGTTTTCTGTTTGTTTTGAAAGTCTTGTTCTATCCTTATGCATCATCCCATTGCTCTCTCATCTGTGATGCCAAACCTTCACTGGTGCAGAGCTGTGAGTCCTCCCTCTGCCAGTCAGATATGATTGAAGATAAAAAGAGATCTCTTCCCAACTCCCATATGAAGTCTATTTTCCATTGTTTTAAAAACAGAATAACTTTTTCCCTTTTTCCTTTCACAAAATGTCTTATTCAACACAAAATGCCTTATTCAATCAAAGACGTCCTCCATACCTCTGATTAAACCTATGGAGGAAGAGAAAGGAAGAGGGAGAAAGTGGAAAGAAGTGGGAAGAGAAATACAGATACTGAGAAAGGGAGGGGAAGGGAAGAGAGGGAAATAGAAACACTTGAATCTGACTCGAGAGACGACTGTGGAGTATAACTTTGCTATACAGTTTTTGATCAATATAAAATCACGGTGAAACAGCATCGTTAGCAACACTAATAACTTCATTACATTATGTATAACAGTGGACAGTATCTTACCTGTACTGGGGGGTGTCAGTAGGGGCGGCTGGCGTCTTTGGGACGTTTGAGTTGCACCTTGAGTCTCTTCATACCAATCTGGAAACCATTCATGGCTTGGATGGCAGCCTGGGCACTACCCGGGTTATCAAAGCTCACAAAGCCTGCATACATACAGACACAGACAGATGCTCTGAATGGTCAGTGGTAGTGTCAATCAGCCAGGTGCTTGCTGCGACTGTTTAGAAGTAGTGTCACTCACCGAAACACTTGCTCTGATTGGTCGCTCTGTCCATGAATACCTTGGAGGAGATAACATTGCCGAAGGGCAGGAACATCTGCATCAGTTCGTTATCGCCAAACTCCTGGGGCAGGTGGTAGATGAACAGATTACAGCCCTCTGGTCCTGGAATACAGACACACACAGACAGACACACAGGCACACAGACACACACTGTTGGAGGCACAGACGCTAGAATCATGATGGTGCAGTACATTTTTAATACACACAAAATCACAATGATGACGACACTCATGACGTTGTTGACAATGATGGTCATGATGATAAAGAATTAGTAAATATAGTTCCTCACCCTCACCTTCCCTCTGCTGTTGGCCAATGACCTGAGGGTGCTGTGAAAGTGACTGACCTAGAGGGGTCAGTGTAGTTGCTGGGTAGATGGCTACAGAGGAGAGAAAGTGTGAGAGAGACAGAGACCGAGAGACAGAGAGAGAAGAGAGAGAAGTAAATGACAGAGAGATAGAGAAGCATGAAGGGGGGATGAAGTGAAAAAGAAAAGAGAGTGGGGATTGAGTTGATATTTTATGAGTCACATTCAACAGACTCTGGTGAAGACCTGGAGGTATCAAGGTCAGGGGTTAGAGATCAGAGATGCGTAGTGTACTGTACCTGTGTATTGCTGTACCCCAGTAAAGGCCTGTTGCAGTGTGTCCGCAGCAGTAGGGCTCTGGGTGGAGTAGGTCGGCAGGCCATTGGTGTAGAGGGTCTCGAGAGGGTGCCCGTTAGCCTGGTGGGTGAGGCCGGTGTACCCGTTCATCATTGGGGCCACCAGGCTGGTCAGGGAGGAGGGCAGGGTGGCTGGAGGAGAGCTCAGACCTGCAGGGGGGAAATAAAAATTCACTACACCGGAGACAGAAATGTTCTCTGCACCGCACAGGGATTGGACTTAATGTCTATGAGAGAGGAAGGGAGAGAGAGAGAGGGATAGACAGAATAGAGAGAAAGAGAGTGTGCATGTGTGTCTCATGTACAGTATGTGTGTGTGTGTGTGTGCGCGTGTCAGCGCGCGGGTGTGTGTGTGTAACAGCAGGCATCTCAAAGCTCACATGGTGATAAAATCACTCTGCGATGTCAGAATAGCAACACAATGATATGCTGCTGTACGACAGAGCAACTCAGCTCTGCTCACTAAGGCAGCAGCAGGGGCATTTTACTGTGCTCACTGCTCACTGCCTTATCTACAGCTGGGACAAATAAAGACATTCTCCCACAGTGAAGGGGATTGGATGTTTGTCTGTCCTAAACTGATACAGCCTCGGGAGGGAGATAGGGCCTACAATTTGCATTGTAATTCGCCTGCACGATTCTGTGTGTACTGTGTAGGCATCCCAAATACTGTATTTGTGATAGGATAGTCTTTAGCGATGTGTGTGTAAGAGAGAGGGAAAGACATAATGAAAGCAATACAGTAGAGTATAGGGAGGAAGGGACAGAGAGAGAGAGAATGATAGAAAGCGTTAAAGAGATACAGTATCTGTTCATTAATGGACTATAAAACATGATACACTTTCAAGGACCACAGAGATTCCCCCACAGTAATACGAACCATGTGATCTATAAAACCAGACTCCTATTTGGCTCAATACAGAGAGAGAGAGAGAGAGAGAGAGAGAGAGAGAGAGAGAGAGAGAGAGAGAAGGCTGTAACAACCATAGTAGAATACATTTCACTAAAGGTCTTTTCCTGGACATAGTTTATAGACCACACAGAAACTGATTTAAACCTAGAAACCAGGTGTGAACACACTCTCAAGCAATTAATTGATCACAACTGACTTGGGGGAGAAATCTCAAACTGTCACACCCTGGTCTGTTTCACCTCATTGTTATTCTCCACCCCCTACAGATGTCACTTGTTTCCCCAGTGTATTTATCCCTGTGTTTCCTGTCTTTCTGTGCCAGTTTGTCTTGTATGTTCCAAGTCAACCAGCGTTTTCCCCCCCATTCTCCTGCTTTTTTACATTCTCCTTATTCTAGTCCTCCCGGTTATGACCCTTGCCTGTTTCTGGACTCTGTACCCGCCTGCCTGACCATTCTGCCTGCCTTGACCACAAGCCTGTCTGCCACTCTGTACCTCCTGGACTCTGATCTGGTTTTGACCTTTCACCTGTCCACGACCCTTCTCTTTCCTACCCCTTTTGGATTAATAAACATTGTAAGACTCCAACCATCTGCATCTGGGTCTCACCTTGTGCCATGATACAAACATCTACAGTACACTAAGTAGGAATACAAAAGCAGTCTGTCTATAATGTGTCTCCAGTGCAGAATTACACTGTATTGATTCTGTGGGATCAATGGTGAATTGTAAAACTACTAGGGTTTGATGGTATCTAGATTTTTATACCGTTTCTGTGCCTTACTAGGGTTTATGGTGTCTGGAAGTGCACACAAAGGGGCCTTTTTTTTAAGCAACAGGGATCTTGATTCAGGAGGGGATTGAATTTCTCTGCTGTAACCAAGAAGCTTGATCTTGACATTGAGCCACTTAGCTAGCCAGTTAGCAAACCACATGCATAGCTGGACCCCTGAGCTGGATATCAGTTATTTGATACATCTTAGATTTCTTATAATTATAAGCAGTAGCATAGCACGCACCCCCCAACCCCTAATTTTGTATTATATATTTTGAAATATACTGTATAAACGGTATATCGCCCAAGCCTAAAAACTACCCCCAGTCAGAGCGATAGATCCCAGGACTGCGCAGTGAAATGTGATATCACACATTTCCAAGACTCATATGTAACTGACCAGGTATTGAACCCAGGTTGTCTGAGCACCTCAAGACTTTTAGCCCAACGAGCTACAGCCTAGCACTAGCTCTGGTAGCTAACATGAGTTTCCAGGTCTCCCACCTTACTCATCATGAATATTGCTGATTTATCCGACATGACTGACCTGACACGAGATTCAGGGGGTTGGGCGGCAGACCGTTCATTGCTAGTGCCCCCACCTGGTGGATCTGGGCAGAGGGGAAGGAGAGGCTGGGGGCCAGGTAGCCCCCCTGAGACATGGCCATCACCGCTGCCTGCTGCTGCTGCTGCATCAACTGATAGGGAGAGGAGGTGGATCGGGGGAGGAAGGGGGGGAGAGGGAGGGAGAAGTGGAATGAGAGCAAGCTGTCAGTGAGGCGTCAGAGTGACAGATACCAAATTGCGTGTCTGTGTGTGTATGTGCTTACGGCGTGTGCATAGCTACTGTAGCTGCTGAACGTAGGTAGGGCGACAGAGGGGTTGAAGATGCCAAACTGTCCAGCCATCTGCTGCATGCGCCGTATGGTCCTCTCCTTATCTGTGTCTGCAAACTTCACGACGAGGCTGGACGACGCTCCCTAGAGAGGAGAGGAACACAGCATGGATCTGTGTGTGTGTGTGTGTGTGTGTGTGTGTGTGTGTGTGTGTGTGTGTGTGTGTGTGTGTGTGTGTGTGTCTGTTTTCGTGTATTGTACGTACCGGCATGGTCTGACTCCCATGAAGGGAACTGATGGCAGACTGCGCTTCAGAATGAGTAGAGAACTTCACAAATGCACAACCTAGAGAGAGAGAGAGAGCAAGATAAATCCAATAATTACAAGCAGATAACCTAAGAAAATGAACAACAATGACAAATGGTTTGATGAAGAATGCAAAAACCCAAGAAAGAAATTGAGAAACCTGTCTAACCAAAAACATAGAGACCCAGAAAACCTGAGCCTTACGCCTTCATTATGGTGAATCACTAAAACAATACAGAAATACACTACGGAAAAAGAAGGAACAGCAGGTCAGAAATCTGCTCAATGTAATTGAAGATTCTATAGAATCGAACCACTTCTAGGAAAATTGGAACACACTAAACAAACAACAACAACACGAAGAGTTATCTATCCAAAACAGAGATCTATGGATAAGTCACTTCTCTGATCGGTTTGGCTCTATAACAAAGAACAAAGAACAAACAGCAAAAACATATACATGATCAAATGCAAATCTTAGAACCGACTATTAAACACTACTACAACTCACTGGATTCTCCAATTACATTGAATGAACTACAGGACAAAATACAAACCCTCCAACCCAAAAAGGCGTGTGGTATTGATGGTATCCTAAATTAAATGATAAAATATACAGACCACAAATTCCAATTGGCTATACTTTTTAAAAACTTTTTTCATCCTCAACTCTGGCATCTTCCCCAATATTTGGAACTAAGGAGTGATCACCCCAATCCATAAAAGTGGAGACAAATTTGACCCAAATAACTACTGTGGGAAACGCGTCAACAGCAACCTTGGGAAAATCCTCTGCATTATCATTAACAGCAGACTCGTACATTTCCTCAGTGACAACAATGTACTGAGCAAATGTCAAATTGGCTTTTTACCAAATGGCCATATGACAGACCTCGTATTCACCCTGCGCTCCCTAATTGACAAACAAAGAAAATTAAACAAAGGCAAAGTCTTCTCATGCTTTGTAAATTTCAAAAAAGCTTTTGACTCAACTTGGCATGAGAGTCTGCTATACAAATTGATGGAAAGCAGTGTTGGGGTAAAAACATATGTCCAAAAACGACAAGTTTGCAGTTAAAATTGGCAAAAAAACACACACATTTCTTTCCACAGGGCCGTGGGGTGAGACGGGGATGCAGCTTGAGCCTCGCCCTCTTCAACATATATATCAACGAATTGGCAGGACACTAGAACAGTCTGTAGCACCCGGCTTCATCCTACTAGAATCTGAAGTCAAATGTCTACTGTTTTCTGATGATCTGGTGCTTCTGTCCCCAACCAAGTACAGCCTACAGCAGCACCTAGATCTTCTGCACAAAATTCTGTCAGACCTGGGTCCTGACAGTAAATCTCAGTAAGACAAAAAAATTGTTTTCCAAAAAAGGTCCAGCTGCCAAGACGGCAAATATAAATTCCATCTAGGCACTGTTGCCCTAGAGCACACAAAAAACTATACATACCTCGGCTTAAACGTCAAGGCCACAGGTAACTTCCACAAAGCTGTGAACGATCTGAGATACAAGGCAAGAAGGGCCTTCTATGCCATCAAAAGGAACATCAAATTTGACATATCAATTAGAATCTGGCAAAAAATAATTCAATCCGTTATAGAACGTATTTGCCCTTTATGGTTTTTCTGGGGTCTGCTTACCAACCAAGAATTAACAAAATGGGACAAACACCAAATTGAGACTGCATGCAGAATTCTGCAAAAATATAATCTGTGTACAATGTTGTAAAACACCAAATAATGCATACAGAGCAAAATTAGGCCGATACTTGCTAATTATCAAAATCCACAAAAGAGCCAATAAATTCTACAACCACCTAAAAGGAAGCGATTCCCAAACCTTCCATAGCAAAGCCATCACCTACAAAGAGATAAACCTGGACAAGAGTCCCCTAAGCAAGCTAGTCCAGGACAGCAACATAATTAGACCCAACCAAATCATGAGAAAACTAAAATATAATTATTTGACACATTGGAAAGTATTAACAAAAATCAGAGCAAACTAAAATGCTATTTGTCCCTGAACAAAGAGTACACAGTGGCAAAAAACCTGACCACTGTGACTGAAAAAAAATTAAGGAAAGCGTTTGACTATGTACAGACTCAGTGAGCATAGCCTTGCTATTGAGAGAGGCCACCGTAGACAGACCTGGCTCTCAAGAAAAGACAGGTTATGTGCACACCGCCCAGAAAATGAGGTGGAATCTAAGCCTGCACTTCCTAACCTCCTGACAAATATACAGTGGGTTGTGAAAGTATTCACCCCCCTTCACATTTTTCCTAATTTTTCACCTTAAACCCTCAAATTAAAATTGATTTTTTTTTAGGGGGGGGAGGGGTTTATCATTTGATTTACACAACATGCCTACCATTTTGAAGATGCAAAATATTTTTATTGTGAAACAAACAAGAAATAAGACCAAAAAAAACAGAAAACTTGAGCATGCATAACTATTCATTCCCCCAAAGTCAATACTATGTAGAGCCACTTTTGTAGCAATTACAGCTGTAAGTCTCTTGGGGTATGTCTCTATAAGCTCGGCACATCTAGCCTCTTGGATTTTTGCCCATTCTTCAAGGCAAAACTTCTCCAGCTCCCTCCCGCTGGTGTACAGCAATCTTTAAGTCATACCACAGATTCTCAATTGGATTGAGGTCTGGGCTATGACTAGGCCATTCCAAGACATTTAAATGTTTCCCCTGAAACCACTCAAGTGTTGCTTTAGCAGTATGCTTAGGGTCATTGTCCTGCTGGAAGGTGAACCTCCGTCCCAGTCTCAAATCTCTGAAACACTGAAACAGGTTTCCCTCAAAAATGTCCCTGTATTTAGCACAATCCATGATTCCTTCAATTCTGACCAGTTCCCCAGTTCCTGCCAATGAAAAACATCCCCACAGCATGATGCAGGGATGGTTTTTTCGGGGTGATGAGAGGTGTTGGGTTTGCGCCAGACATAGTGTTTTCCTTGATGGCCAAAAAGCTACATTTTAGTCTCATATGACCAGAGTACCTTCTTCCATATGTTTGGGGAGTCCCCCACATGCATGTTGGTGAACACCAAACATGTTTGCTTCTTTTTTTCTTTAAGCAAAGGCTTTTTTTCTGGCCACTCTCCCATAAAGCCCAGCTCTGTGAAGTGTATGGCTTACAGTGGTCCTATGGACAGATACTAAAATCTCATCTGTGGAGCTTTGCAGCTCCTTCAGGGTTATCTTTGGTCTTTTTGTTGCCTCTTTGCCTGGTCAGTGAGTTTTGGTGGGCGGCCCTCTCTTGACAGGTTTAACGTGGTGCCATATTCTTTCAATTTTTTAATAATGGATTTAATGTTGCTCCGTGGGATGTTCAAACCCTGATCTGTACTTCTCCACAACTTTTTCGCTGACCTGTTTGGAGAGCTCCTTGGTCTTCATAGGCCACTTGCTTGGTGGTGCCCCTTGCTTAGCGGTGTTTCAGACTCTGTGTCTTTCAAAACAGGTGTATATACACTGAGATCATGTGACAGATCATGTGACACTTAGATTGCACACAGGTGGCTAATTATGTGACTTCTGAAAGTAATTGGTTTCACCAGATCTTATTTAGGGGCTTCATAGCAAAGGGGGTGAATACATACGCACGCTGTAACATCTCTCACAGAAGGCATGGACCAAAATGAGTGAGAGAGTGTGAGTGAGAGAGAGAGACAGAGAAAGACAGTGGGAGGGAGAGAGAGAGAGAGAGAGAAAGACAGAGGGGTTAGTGGGAGGGAGAGAGACAGAGAAAGACAGAGGGGTTAGTGGGGGAGAGAGAGAGAGCGAGAGAGAGAGACAGAGAAAGACAGAGGGATTAGTGGGAGGGAGAGAGAGACAGAGAAAGACAGAGGGATTAGTGGGAGGGAGAGAGAGAGCGAGAGAGAGACAGAGAGAGAGAGACAGAGAAAGACAGAGGGGTTAGTGGGAGGGAGAGAGAGAGACAGAGAAAGACAGAGGGATTAGTGGGAGGGAGAGAGCGAGAGAGAGACAGAGAAAGACAGAGGGGTTAGTGGGAGGGAGAGAGCGAGAGAGAGACAGAGAAAGACAGAGGGGTTAGTGGGAGGGAGAGAGAGACAGAGAAAGACAGAGGGGTTAGTGGGAGGGATAGAGAGAGGGAGACAGAGAAAGACAGAGGGATTAGTGGGAGGGAGAGAGCGAGAGAGAGACAGAGAAAGACAGAGGGGTTAGTGGGAGGGAGAGAGCGAGAGAGAGACAGAGAAAGACAGAGGGGTTAGTGGGAGGGAGAGAGAGACAGAGAAAGACAGAGGGGTTAGTGGGAGGGATAGAGAGAGAGACAGAGAAAGACAGAAAGACAGAGGGGTTAGTGGGAGGGAGAGAGAGACAGAGAAAGACAGAGGGGTTAGTGGGAGGGATAGAGAGAGACAGAGAAAGACAGAGGGGTTAGTGGGAGGGAGAGAGAGACAGAGAAAGACAGAGGGGTTAGTGGGAGGGATAGAGAGAGAGACAGAGAAAGACAGCGGGGTTAGTGGGATGGAGAGAGAGAGAGAGACAGAGAAAGACAGAGGGGTTAGTGGGAGGGAGAGAGATTGCACATCATTACAACACTGTGTATATACATATTATATACATAATATGTCAGGACCCGGTTATGAACCTGGGTCTCCGGAGTGAGAAACAGTCACTTAACCAACTGAGCCACGAATAGTCAGCAGAACCCAGAAGATGAGGCAGACACAGCAGTACTTAAGACGGTGTATTTAATAAAGTAAAAAGGAGAAGTCCTTCAATACAAAAAATGGCAAATCCAAAAGGTGGTAGGAATAGCACAAAAAGCCTCAAGAGATACTCAAAAATAAAAACAGAATTCCACAAGAGCATCCACCGGAATCGACAAGAATACACAGAACACTAGGGCTGGGTGCTAACATACAAACACAGAGCACAGAACTGAGGGAAACTAAGGGTTTAAATACAATCAGGGAAAACGAGGCACAGGTGCAAATAATAATGGGGAACAAGGGAAAAAACATGAGGTCAAAAAGCACAATGGGGGCATCTAGTGACCAAAACCCGGAACAACCCTGGCCAAATCCTGACATAATATATACATAATGTGACATTTGTAATGTCTTAATTATTTTGGAACTTCTGTGAGTGTAATGTTTACTGTTCATTTTTATTGTTTATTTCACTTTTGTATATTATCTACTTCACTTGCTGTGGCAATATGTTTCCCATGCCAATAAAGCCCCTTGAATTGAATTGAGAGAGAATGAAGTTGAGAGAGTCTGTATAGATGTAGTATTCACACTATTTTCTTTTCCTCACTCACATGTTTTGCTTCTTTGAGCGATAGTGTCTTCACACAGTCCTGACTAGAATATTGCTGTGGTATGTGACCAGTGTGTGTGTGTGTGTGTGTGTGTGTGTACGTGTGCTCTCATGCGATGCCTGTCAGGTATATATCTCAGTGTGGTGTGTGAAATGACTTCTGTCACTGCAGAGTCAAGCCATTGTGTCAGCTGTCACGCAGACGGAACATCACTCTGACCTGGGAGATGCAGGTATGACACATCGGGAGTGTGTGTGTGTGTGTGTGTGTGTGTGTGTGTGTGTGTGTGTGTGTGTGTGTGTGTGTGTGTGTGTGTGTGTGTGTGTGTGTGTGTGTGTGTGTGTGTGTGTGTGTGTGTGTATACAGGCAGAACAACATCATTGTGACATGAGAGACAGGTATGAGACAGGCAGAAAATTGAATATGTCAAACGTTTCTGTCCTGGAATATATCGGCAGATCATCCTCGTCTATCAATAAGTTTGGTGTTCGACTGACTACAAGATGTTGCTAGAATGATGGATGAAGAGAAAGTGGTTAGTCCTTTTTTGCATATTCGACCCAACAACCTTAGCTAATGCCATGGAATCTAATAGAGTATCCCCTACAAGTGTGTTTGAAAGCGATAAAGTAATAGAGTATAAGAAAGAAAGCTTCATATACCTTTGCTGTTTCCGTCAGGACCTCTTAGTACGGTACACTCATCGATGGCGCCGTAGGGCTCAAATAGGCGGTACACATCCTCCTCTGTCTGCTGCTTGTTCAGCATCCCCACAAACAGCTTCCTGTCCTCTGGAGGGACAAGAGGAAGAGCCGTATGGTCAGAGGCACAGCCCAAAAATACTGTAGTCTGTACTGTCAACAAGGGGATGAGAAATTAAGAGAGAGAAGGAAATGAGAAGGAAGGAGAGGAAACTACCAGAGTGAAGGAGAAGGTGTGAGTGTTTGTTTGCTCTATCCCAGCAGCACCCAGAGTTGTCTCTGCCAAGACAGCTCTCTGTAAAGGTTCATACCGTAACTGGGGTATAGGCAAGAGGGCTGTACCATAGCCTGCTTTGATACATACTAACCCCACATATGCAAACACACAATGCAGAGGACTAGGCACACATACATAAATTTACTTTCATATTTAATCAGTGGATAAACCCAACATTAGGCCTAGAGCCTTTGTCATGTGCGGGGGTGGCAGACACGTGTGTGTGCATGTGTTTTGGGGGTCGGAAGGGGTGAGGGAGGGGGTTATTTGTGTGTGGTAAAAGGGGGCGGTGGGAGTTGGTGTATGTGTGTGTGGTAGGGTTTTGAATAAGGTGACATGAAAGCAGAGGCCTGCTGTGCTTTGTGTTTTTTTGATGACTTCAGGGATCCGTGTTATCAGACCAACAGAAAGTGATGGGCTGGCACATTAAAGTTTGAAGCGCGAACAAGCTCACACACACAAACACACAAACACAAATACACACACACACACACACACACACACACACACACACACACACACACACACACTAGTGTGACATCATCCGCCCCCTCACTCCACTGCTGCTATCAGCACGCCTGCTGACTTCACTGAACACATAAATCAGACTATTCACGAACCGAAGATAGAGAGAGAAATTGACACACACATACGCTGGTTGTGGCAAGTGTTGCATCAGGAGTGTGGAACACACAAATACACCCAGTGCAAGGCGTTGCATCAGTAAAGTAAATCACACAGAGGGTCTATGGGGGCAAGAGTGATTAGATGAGAGTAGAGAGCTATTGGAGCCTAGACTCTTCTACAGCGTTATTACCAACTCTTTAGGAGAATTAGTTTCTCTCTCTTCCACTTTCACTCTCTATCTCTCTCTGTAAGCGTCTCTCTCTCTTGGTCACTCCTTTCTCTATATCACTCTTCTATTTATTATCCCATACTCACTCTCTCTCTCTCTCTCTCTCTTCCTCTGCCCCTGACTTTCTCTATTTCCCTGCATCCCTTTCTCTCTCTCTCTCTCTCTCTCTCTCTCTCTCTCTCTTCCTCTGTCCCTGACTTTCTCTATTTCCCTGCATCCCTTTCTCTCTCTCTCTCTCTCTCTCTCTCTCTCTCTCTCTCTCTCTCTCTCTCTCTCTCTCTCTCTCTCTCTCTCTCTCTCTCTCTCTCTTCCTCTGTCCCTGACTTTCTCTATTTCCCTGCATCCCTTTCTCTCTCTCTCTCTCTCTCTCTCTCTCTCTCTCTCTCTCTCTCTCTCTTCCTCTGCCCCTGACTTTCTCTATTTCCCTGCATCCCTTTCTCTCTCTCTCTCTCTCTCTCTCTCTCTCTCTCTCTCTCTCTCTCTCTCTTCCTCTGTCCCTGACTTTCTCTATTTCCCTGCATCCCTTTCTCTCTCTCTCTCTCTCTCTCTCTCTCTCTCTCTCTCTCTCTCTCTCTCTCTCTCTCTCTCTCTCTCTCTCTCTCCCTGACTTTCTCTATTTCCCTGCATCCCTTTCTCTCTCTCTCTCACTCTCTCTCTCTCTCTCTCTCTCTCTCTCTCTCTCTCTTCCTCTGCCCCTGACTTTCTCTATTTCCCTGCATCCCTTTCTCTCTCTCTCTCTCTCTCTCTCTCTCTCTCTCTCTCTCTCTCTCTCTTCCTCTGCCCCTGACTTTCTCTATTTCCCTGCATCCCTTTCTCTCTCTCTATCATAAACATATGCGGTAGATAGGATAATGCCCCTCAACACTCCACTGCAATCATTAGCTGCTTCTCATCAATTCATTCATTAAACGCTTTACTAGTAAATCCAGGCCCTAGGGGCTCAGGGCCGTGTGTGTGTGTGTGTGTGTGTGTGTGTGTGTGTGTGTGTGTGTGTGTGTGTGTGTGTGTGTGTGTGTGTGTGTGTGTGTGTGTGTGTGTGTGTGTGTGTGTGTGTGTGTGTGTGTGTAGGCAAGTGTGTCTGTGTTCTCGCCTGCTCTGTCCTAGAAACTAAAAACAGACTGTGAAATGCTCCTCTCCCCCACCAGAGCTCAGAGCGCATCAGAGAGCATCAGACGAGTGTAGAGAACAGGATTAAAGATTCATACGCACAATTCAAGTCAGATCATCCACTCACCCCTCCCCCTATCCAAACACACACACACACACACACACACACACACACACACACACACACACACACACACACACACACACACACACACACACACACACACACACACACACACACACACAAACACACACACCCACTACTGACCCCAAAAGCACAATTCGAGTTAGATCTTCCATTTTCCAGTCTCGCTCATATTCACATCACCCCTCTTCCTTTTCCTTACAAAGCCTCCCCCTTCCCACACACACACCGCTCTCTCTCCCCCAACCTCTTTTTATTCTCCCCCACCCCCGCAGTAGCAGTGCACACTTAGCTAACTCCAATCTCCCATCTCAGACTCTAGCATCTCATTTAGTGTTGGCACATTCGGTCTCAGCGTGTGACTGTGTATGTTTGTGTATGTGTGTGTGTGTGTGTGTGTGTGTGTGTGTGTGTGTGTGTGTGTGTGTGTGTGTGTGTGTGTGTGTGTGTGTGTGTGTGTCTGTGCGCGTGTGTGTGTGTGTGTGCATGCATGTGTGCTTTCATCTCCACACAGGGCTTAGGGCCATCTGGTATCAGTGCAGAGGCCAGGGTGATGAGTCCCTGTTCCAAAGGCCTGGGAGAAACTGATAGCGATGGAGCAGAGAGGGAACGGAACCGGAGCAGAAGAGAGGAGTAGAGGAGCTTCCAAAGGCCTAACCACCATGAATCTCTCATCTCTCTCATCTCTCCTACAATATCTGGGTCTGGTATTAAGTGTAACTATTGGCCAAACCAGTGTGATGAGTAAGCTTGGGAGAATCTCAACTGCATTTCCTTGATTCCTTGCGTCCTCTATCCTCACCTCCTTCTCAAAATCCATTGGATGTTAAGGTCAAAGGTCCCTCCCCTCTGACCTTTTCGTCTAATCGGAATCAGGAGAGGAACAAGGAAATGCAGTTGAGATTCTCCCCTTGTCTGAGATCTGTCTATGTTAGCTCCCAGAGCAAACGCCTAGGCTTCTGCTCAGTGGACTAATGCATGCGTTCAGTACAGGCGGGCAAGGCAGTTAGGTGCTGTCATGATGGACATGGATACTCATGTACTGAATAATTAAGGACTAGCTTGTGCTAAATCAGAACCTATGCGTCAAATTCTCTGCCAAACAAAATCAAGCAAAACATCTGAAAAATCATTATGAAAAGTAACGAAAAACATCAGCAAATTGAGTTGCAGACAGTGCTTGCTTAGATGTCTTAAAAGCAACAAACTTCCCTCCCACTCCAAATGCCATTACTGACCATTTCCATAAATTTCTCCTAGGTTCAAAGGTGTTTTGGTGTTTGAAGTGTGTATGGGGTGTGGGGAAGACATCAAAGGGAGATGGGGATGCTGTGTCTGTGTGTGTTTGTGTGTGTGTGTGTTTGCGAGTGTGTGTATGCGTATGTGTGTGTGCGCATGTGCACGCACGCATGTTTGTGTATGTGTGTTACTGTGCACGTACATGCATATGTGTGTAAGTATGTGTGTTGTGGCCTTAGGCTGGTTGGTATCTAAGGACGGTGGTGTAGCAGTAAACACCTTGCCCTCCATCTCTCTGACGATGTGGAGCAACAACAGTCTGTCTGCTGCCTTCGGGTATTATCATAACATTTGAACTTCTTGGGGTAAAATAAGTTAGAAAGCTATGAGACAAGTTAAAAGTGACTTTGTGTTGGCGGGGGACAGGTTGTACATGCCAAACAGGTGCCTTTGTTGTGATAATGTTCATATCACTATTGTAAAGTAGTTCTCTGGATGAGCTGAAAATATAGGCACACGTGATGGAAAACAACCATCAAAGGCCTATGTGGTACTGATACACAGCTGAATCCTATGGAATTTCCTATTCCCCTCCCATCTGGTGTTATGCTCACATTTGAATGCATACTAGCACTTTACATGTACAGTACAGTGCCTTCGTATTCAGTGCCTTTGTATTCCTACCCTTCGACTTACTCCACACTTTGTTGTATTACAGCCTGAATTCAACATGGATTCAATAGTTGTCTTCTTCTCACCCATCTACACACAACATCCCATAATGATCAAGTGAAAACATGTTTTAAGACATTTTTGCTAATTTATTGAAAATGAAATACAGAAATATCTCATTTGCATAATAATCATACCCCTGAGTCAATACATGTTAGAATCACCTTAATCAGCGATTACAGCTGTGAGTTTTTCTGGGTACGTCTCTAAGAGCTGTACACACCTGGATTGTACAATATTTGCACATCATTCTTTTTTAAACTAAGTTGGTTGTTGATCATTGCTAGACAGCCATTTCTATGTCTTGCCATAGATCTTCAAGATGATTTATGTCAAAAACTGTACATTCAACGTCATCTTGGTAGACAACTCCAGTGTAGATTTGGCCTTGTCTTTTAGGTTATTGTCCTGCTGAAAGGTGAATTTGTCTCCCAGTATCTGTTGGAAAGCAGACTGAACCAGGTTCTCCTCTAGGAATTTGCCTGTGCTTATTTCTATTCCATTTCTTTTTATACAAAAAACTCCCTAGTCCTTGCCAATGACAAGCATACCCACAACATTGATGCAGCCACCACCATGCTTGGAAATATGATGAGTGGTACTCAGTGGTGTGTTGTGTTGGATTTACCCCAAACATAACGCTATCCATTGCCCCCTCCCACCCACCCACCCACATTTTTACACTGCTGCTACTCTCTGTTTATTATCCATGCATTGTCACTTTACCTCTACCTACATGTACATATTACCTCAATTATCTTGACAAACCGGTGCCCCCACACATTGACTCTGTACCGGTACTCGCCGGTACCCCCACACTACTGTTATTTTATTGTTGCTCCTTAATTATTTATTATTTTTACATTTACAATTTTTTTTTTATTGTTATTTTATTTATTGAGAAGCTTGGATGAATAAGGTGCCCAGAGGTGTCCAGATTAAACTGTCTGCTCCTCAGTCCTAGTTGCTAATATATGCATATTATTAGTATATTTGGATAGAAAACACTCTAAGTTTCTAAAACTGTTTGAATGATATCTGAGAGTATAACAGAACTCATATGGCAGGCAAAAACCTGAGAAAAAAATCCAACCAGGAAGTGGGAAATCTGAGGTTGGTCAACTTTCAACTCAGCTCCTATTGAATATACAGTGGGATATTGGTCATGTCGCACTTCTTAAGGCTTCCACTAGATGTCAACCGTCTTTAGAAACTTTTTGATGCTTCTACTATGAAGGGGGGCTGAATGAGAGGGGAATGAGTCAGAGGTCTGCCAGCATTCATGCACTGGACACGCGCATTTCACATTAGAGGTATCTCCCATTCCTTTGCTCTTCTGAAGACAAAGGAATTCTCCAGTTGGAATATTATTGAAGATTTATGTTAAAAACATCCTAAATATTGATTCCATACATCTTTTGACAAGTTTCTACAGACTGTCACGGAACTTATTTACATTTTATCTGCAACTAGTGAACACGCTTCGTGAGTTTTGATTTGTTTACCAAACGTGCTAACAAAAGTAGCTATTTGGACATAAATTGTGGACATTATCAAACAAATCAAACATTTATTGTGGAACTGGGTGTCACGCCCTGACTTTAGAGATCCTGTTTATGTCTCTATTTTGGTTTGGTCAGGGTGTGAGTTGGGTGGGTATTCTATATTCTATTATTTGTATTTCTATGTTTTGGCCGGGTAGGGTTCTCAATCAGGGACAGCTGTCTATCATTGTCTCTGATTGAGAACCATACTTAGGTAGCCCTTTTTTCCACCTGTCTTTGTGGGAAGTTGACTTTGTTTAGGGCACATAGCCTTTAGTGTCACGGTTGTTTTTGTAGTGTTTATTGTTTTGTTCGGTGTCATTTTCCAAATAAAGAGAAAATGTATGCTCACCACACTGCACCTTGGTCCTCTTCTTTTAACGGCCACGATAGAACTTCCCACCACAAACGGACCAAGCAGCGTGGTAAGGAGGAGCAGCGTGTTCAGGAGGACTGGACATGGGAGTTTATCCTAAATGGCAAAGGATCCTGGACATGGGAGGAGATCCTGGCGGGAAAGGATCGCCTGCCGTGGGAGCAGCTGGAAGCAGAGAGGAAGGTGGAGGCAGCGAGAAAGAGGGCCCAGGTTTACACAGGGTCACGGCTGGCACTAAAGACCGGGAGGCCACTCAATTTTTTTTGGGGGGGGATCACATGGGGAGGGTGGCAGAGTCAGGATTCAGACCTGAGCCAACTCCCCGTGCTTACCGTGTCGAGCATGCGACTGGTCAGGCACCGTGCTATGGGGTGATGCGCACGGTGTCTCGGTTGAGCATTCACAGGCCGGTGTGCTCTGTGCCAGGTGGAAGCGAGCATTTGCCGGTTGGAAGCGGGCATCCAGCCAGAGCGGGTTGTGCTAGCTCTGCGCTTGAGACTGCCAGTGCGCCTCCACGGCCCAGTATATCCGGTGCCTCGGCCAAGGAAGAAGCCTCCTGTATGTCTCCCCAGCCTGGTGAGTCCTGTGCCTGCTCCCAGAGCCAGGCCTCCTGTGTGTCGCTCCACTCCAGTGATGATCCATGGCAAGAAGCCTCCAGTGATGATCCATGGCACAAAGCCTCCGGTGATGATCCATGGCACGAAGCCTCCAGTGATGATCCATGGCACAAAGCCTCCGGTGATGATCCATGGCACGAAGCCTCCAGTGATGATCCATGGCACGAAGCCTCCAGTGATGATCCATGGCAAAGAAGCCTCCAGTGATGATCCATGGCAAGAAGCCTCCAGTGATGATCCATGGCAAGAAGCCTCCAGTGATGATCCATGGCAAAGAAGCCTCCAGTGATGATCCATGGCAAGAAGCCTCCAGTGATGATCCATGATAAGAAGCCTCCACTGTCACGACTTCCACCGAAGTTGGTCCCTCTCCTTGTTCGGGCGGCCGTTGCTGATCCTCTTTTCATTTTCCTTTGGTTTTGTCTTGTCTTCCATCACACCTGGTTCCAATCCCATCAATTACATGTTGTGTATTTAAGCCTCTGTACCACCTCATGTCCTAGTTGGTGATTGTTTAATGTAAGGGCTTGTGCACGTCTGTCCTGGTGTGCGTCGGGTTATGTACCCATTATTTGATTGTTCTGTTTTCTGGTGTTTTTTTGTTATTAAACTGCACAGGAAACACAGTTTTTGCTCTCCTGCGTCTGACTTCCCTGCCGCCAGTACGCATTCCTTACATCCTTCTTTTCCCTCTGTCATTTAGTTCAGTATTGTGGAGTAACTACAATGTTGTTGATCCATCCTCAATTTTCTCCTATCACAGCCATTTAACTCTGTAACCGCTTTAAAGTAACCATTAGCCTCGTTGAAATCCCTGAGCGATTTCCTTCCTCTCCGGCAACTGAGTTAGGAAGGACACCAGTATCTTCGTAGTGACTGGGTGTATTGATGCACCATCCAAAGTGTAATAACTTTACCATGCTCAAAGGATATTCAACGTCTGTTTTTTTATACTCGTCTACCAATATGTGCCATTTACGAGGCATTGGAAAACCTCCTTGGTCTTTGTGGTTGAATCTGGGTTTGAGATTCACTGCTAGACTGAGGGACCTAATTGTATGCATTGGGTACAGAGATGAGGTAGTCATTAAAAAATAATGTTAAATACTATTATTGCACACAAAGTGATAAAACTATTACTCCTGAACTTGCCACAACTTGCCACAACTTGCCACAACTTGCCACAATGGGGTTTACAGTTCTTTTTATAATCGCTAGGACCCATTTCTCAATACTTAGGTCACTTTTTAAAAACTCTTCATACAGTTATCCTTAACAAACTTTCCACTTGGAACAGCAGTTAAATTCACATCCAAAATGTACTAAAACTACCAAAACACTTAATGTCTCAAATCAACTCATTCTTCCATAACACTAGCAAAGGTTGTCACCCAACAAGCACACTTTGTCACTCAAACAAGGACCGAAAAAACACTAACAACAGGTAGCATTACACAATGTTTTCTAATGTAAAATGTCTTTACAAAACAAGAATGACACCTCTCTACTGTTTAGAATTCACTGCAGTATATGTTACAGGAATGACTTAGACATGATGCAATATGCTTCAATATTTGTGTCATTTTTTGGTATTGAGTGATTCCAAAATACAATAATTTGTATATACACAATCTACCGATACATATACAGTAGCAATGCTGGTCAACCCTGTCTTCTGCAATTGGCCACAAGTTCTCATCCACATCACATCTTATCTTGGGCAATACACCTAGAAAATAACCTTTTGGCATGCCTGGTCCATCCCTGGCAATCTTCTGCAGATATGTCCAGGCATCCAGCGCTCATTGCGTCCAGGAGGGACATTTGATGATGTGGATGGTGGTCATAAACCTTCCACCTCCATGAGGAAAATAATTCCTCAATGGGGTTGAGGAATGGAGAGTAAGGTGGGAAGAAAATTGACACCATCCTGAGATGGACTGCACGGGAGTGGTGAAATGCCATATTGTCCCATACAATTACAAACGTTGGCCGATTTCGCCTCACTACAACCCTTTCCTGACCTGGCACAACCCTTCCATAGAGGTCATCCAGGAATGAAATGAGACGCTCGGTGTTGTACGGCCCAATTAGAGGTTTGTGTAGCAGCCATCCATCAGAGGACATTGCTTCACATATTGTGATGTCGGCACCCCTCTGGCCCGGGACATCCACTGTGGCTCTTTTCCCAATCACATTCCTTCCTCGCCGCCGTGTTTTGGCCAAGTTGAAACCAGCCTCATCCACAAAGATGAATATGTGGGGTGTTTGCCTGGCTTCAATCTCCACGATTCTCTCAAATAAATCCACAAGGAAACATAAGATTTAGGCTATTACGGTAGTTTACGTTATACCTCAAAACATGCCGCAGTGTGCCTCTGCACTGTTTGGTTTTGTTCAAAACCAGTTCTGTATTTTATAGTCATCTTACCTGGACATATTGGTTCCTGAGTTGCTTGACTCGTTCAGAGTTCCTCTCAAATGGTACAGTGTACAACTGCTTCATCCTGACTTGATGTTGTTTCAGGACTCTAGAAATAGTTGATATGCTTACATTGTGAATATTTCCAAATGTAATGTTGTCTGCCAACAATCTGTCCCGAATCTCTGAGAGTTTTATGACATTGTTTCTGATGACCATATCAAAGATTGCAGTTTCCTGCACAGCAGTGAAAGTCCTACCTCTCCCGCCTGTGGGAGGTAACCGTTGGGTCCTAAGCAGAAATACAAAAACATTTACACACAAGTGGGTTTGGAGGCTTTGCTCAATTTACTTCTGTAATGTGCAGTTCAGTCAGATGCCCTTGCAGAATGCACATCTTACCTGTTTTGCCGGAAATTTCTTACAATAGATGCCACTGATGAGCATTGCCGATTTGGCTGCACTCTTAGACCAGCCTGTCTCATTGATAGACCATGATTTATTACATGATCAATCATAGTGGCCCTAGTCTCATCTGAGACGAAAGCTCTTGATCTTCCTCTCAGTCTTCTTCCACCACGCATTCATACTCCTCTCCCTCTCCCTCTCCCAGCCACTCTTCTTCCTCTGTCAACCACTTCTCTATCTCTGGCTGGGACCATGTTTACATTACAGTACAGCATTATTCCTAAGATGTCCCCTTTTGTATAGATGGTAATGAAATTGAAAGACTAACACCTGGGTAGGTGTTCAGCTACAATGGGAATCAGCTGTGGTTGGTCTAATTGTTTTAATAGAATTACATTTTTTAGATTTGGAATATATTTCAATACATATTACTGTAGAAATGTAGAAAATTGCTGTCTTATTCAATTTTGTGTTATGTTAGGTTTTGACCTTAAGTTTAACAGTTTTGAAAAGAGTATGTGCAAATTGGCCTGTAGGTACATAGAGTTTTGGTGGTGGTTGTGTCTGAGTGAGAAAATAATTCATGAAATTTGACAGATGTCTGTTGTTGTGTATGCATATTCACTTCAATAACTCTACCTAGGCCTCCCGGGTGGCGCAGTGGTTAAGGGTGCCGTACTGAAGCGCCAGCTGTGCCATCAGAGACTCTGGGTTTGCGCCCAGGCACTGTCGTAACCGACCGGGAGGTCTGTGGGGTGACGCACAATTGGCCTAGTGTCGTTAGGGAGGGCTTGGTCGGTAGGGATGTCCTTGTCTCATCGCGTGCCAGCGAATCCTGTGGCGGGACGGGTGCAGTGCGCGCTAACCAAGGTTGCCAGGTACACCGTGTTTCCTCCGGCACATTGGTGCGGCTGAGAAAAAAGGGGTAAAAATAAAAATATATAAAAAAGTAACTTTACCTACATGTACATATTACCTCGACTAACCGGTGCCGCCGCACATTGACTCTGTACCAGTACCCCCCTGTATATAGTCTTGCTATTGTGGTTTTACTGCTGCTCTTCAATTACTTGTTAATTTTAGCTCTTATTCTTGTCTGTATTTTCTTGAAACTGCATTGTTGGTTGGGGGCTCGTAAGTAATCACTTCACTGTAAGGCTCGTAAGTAATCATTTCACTGTTGTATTCAGCGCATGTGACTAATACAATTTGATTTGAATGCATTTTGTGCCAAAGCAATGAAAAATGATCCACAGTTTAGCCCACATAGACTGCTGTTGTGCTCACTGTGTGAAGAGTTTTGAAAAAGTGACCTAAGTATTGAGAAATGGGTCCTAGCGATTGTAAAAAAAAATAAAAAAATAAGAGCTGTAATACTTATTGACTCAAGACATTTAAACATCTCATTTTTGATTCATTTGTAATCATTTCTAAAAACATAATTCCACGTTGACATGATGGGATATTGTGTGTAGATCAGTGACACAGCATCTCAGTTGAATCCATTTTAAATTCAGGCTGTAACACAACAAAATGGGTAAAAAGTCAACAGGTGTGAGTACTTTCTGAAGGCACTGTTTTTAATGTCACATGGTAACCAATCATTTCCCCAAGCGAATTAATCAAGTACAACTACTGTATATTCAACACAGATATAGCTGCGTTCACACACACACATCTGATCATATTTGATATGGATGGTGTCAGTGGTGTGGTGCTATTTTTTTAGGTGAGGGAGTGCAATTGTTTTTAAATAAAATTATGTTATCATTACTCAATCAAAGTTTGTGCTGACAGATTAAATATCATTATAAAATAGGTGCATAAAATGCATCATCCAATTGCAACGTCTGCCTATGCCCACGCGTATTCTGTGTTCTATTTTTAACATCTTAAACGTTCTATTTTTAATACCATCAAACACCAAAATGGGCCATTATCACTTTCAATCATAAATGACAATTGTTCACGTTTTACCCGTGAAATGTCCAAACTGTATGCGGACTAATAGCCTTTCTTATAGGTCTATTTTGTTTCAATCAAAGCATATAGCCTGCAGTGCGCACTGTTGACTTGTGGCCGCATGACGAAATAAATGTGATTATTCAGCATCAGATAAGAAATGACTGCGGAGGTGTTTTTGGTGTAACATATTATAGTCATACTATGCTACAGTAGGCTTATATGCTATTATATCCGGGTCTGTTATGTAAAATATGAATTATTCATTAGCCTATATGCCTACGTATCTTGCGAGACATTGATTTCAGCTTTGCTCTTAATTTTACTAAACGAGCACCATTGTGATAAGTGCTAATCTTCTATTTGTAATAATACTAGTAAGTGATGAGTAGGATTATTAGGCAGATACAACATCTGGATGTGGATTATTTTAAGATATTTGAGCGCCCTTTGAATCATGTTGCTGAAAGGACAACACCATAACCAGGTGGTCACATATCATTTTGGGTTCAACTGCGCAAGAGGCCTCCGTGGAGTTTTATGAACATCAAGGCAGACACGGTGAATTTGGATGCTAGATCTCGTTGGCGTGATCAGTTTGTCTGCATACGCAATAGAGGTGGTACGTTTCTGTAAACTAAGCACTCAGACAGTAGGGCGAGTTCAAATGCGTATTACAAGAGCCCCAAGTCCATAACAAAATGTTTTGAGGACACATGCTTTAGCAATCCCTAGTAGAGTACCGTCTGTCTGTTCTTGTTACGTCGGATTTGGCCCGCTCAAAGTGGTCGGCAAAGTGGTCAAGCCTCCGACCAATGGGCCTCTGCACACATGCCAACAGTTATTCATCATTCCTCCCACCGCCAGAGAAAACGACAGGGAAGAAACCACCATTTAGCAACCTATAGGCTGCTATAGCCTACATATGTATTTAGTTTGTCATTTTATAGTTTTAATGGAATTTTAGTGGTACTTAAATATAATTTATTTAGAATTTATCTGTGTTTTCTCAAATTGTAAAAAGTGAGGGAGCACCTTGGATGGTGGATGAGGTAATTTACCTCTCAACCACAGGGGTGCATCTCTTACTTATTCCCCCTGACACCTGAAGAACCCCTCACTACGATCAAAGGTTCCACCCGGTGTATACACTCCCAGGGTTAGGAATATACTGTATCTGTGTTCATCTGAATATCTGTCCTGAGGGGGAACCTTTTACGGTCTCCTAACCAATTGTGCTATTTATGTGAGTTTTTTTTTCGAGATATTTGTAAATTATTTTGTACGTAATGTTTCTGCATCCGTATCTAACGGAAGAAAGGAGCTTCTGGATATCAGGACAGAGTTCACTCACCTCGGATTAGACAACGATTTCTTCAACAACAACAACAGCAGCAAGCAGGACTCACACGATATTCTCCAAACACCCCACAGGTCAGAAATACCAATTAATCGCAATAGGAAGCGAACCAGAAGAGGGCACGACAAACGACAGTCATGAAGAGGGCACGACAAAGCCTATTCCCCCTCAGGAAACTAAAAAGATTTGGCATGGGTCCTGAGATCCTCAAAAGGTTCTACAGCTGCAACATCGAGAGCATCCTGACAGGTTGCATCACTTCCTGGTACGGCAATTGCTCGGCCTCCAACCGCAAGGCACTTCAGAGGGTAGTGCATACGGCCCAGTACATCACTGGGGCAAAGCTGCCTGCCATCCAGGACCTCTAAACCAGTCGGTGTCAGAGGAAGGCCCTAAAAATTGTCAAAGACCCCAGCCACCCCAGTCATAGATTGTTCTCTCTACTACCGCATGGCAAGCGGTACCGGAGTGCCAAGTCTAGGACAAAAAGGCTTCTCAACAGTTTTTACCCCCACCATTGGTTAGAGACACCATTGGTTAGAGACCGTAAGTAAGCATTTTACTGTAAAGTTTACACCTGTTGTATTTGGAGCACGTGACAAATAAACTTTGATTTGAGCGATAGAGCGAGGGAGTATAGGGTGAGGTTACAAATGAAGCATTGTGTGTCTTTGTGCGCACACGCACACACATTCAAGAATTTTTATTTTACCTTTATTTAACCAGGCAAGTCAGTTAAGAACAGATTCTTATTTTCAATGACGGCCTGGGAACAGTGGGTTAACTGCCTGTTCAGGGGCAGAACGACAGATTTGTACCTTGTCAGCTCAGGGGTTTGAACTCGCAACCTTCCGGTTACTAGTCCAACGCTCTAACCACTAGGCTACCCTGCCGCCCCGCATTGTCAGGGAAAGGGTAGGCTGTAGTACACAGAACAATGGGAATGTGTAACCCACACATAGTACACAATGAGTATATGGGCAACATGATTTTAACATGAAAACGAGACTACAGCAAATTAAAATGTGTCCCAAAGAGCTACAATAAATTTGCCTGGTTACTCAGACTCCTTGGTCCGGCCAAACGCTATGCCACGCCCGCGGTTGTGAGTTTGTTCAAACGTCAGAGCAACGGATTGGAAGAATTGAGTCAAGCAAACAAGAAATGTGAGGTTCCCCGACAGTGAGGAGATGTAAATCCAACTTGAAATACAAAGGTCCTGTGGGGGAGATATTTCTTTAGATGAATCTCATAGCAGCAGTCTAATGGATGCATTTGTGCGCATATCCACCATTGGTGTTCATAGATAAAGACCCATGATGGCTGAATGGTTGCTGCATTACAGTAACCTCTGGAAGCATCGAGACAGTGCATGTATCCTGCTGCCTCCCCAGGGTCTCTCCAGTGTTCAGGTATAGATAATCACAGTCTAAGAGCTCAGAGGAGAGGAGAACAGCTCAGTGCATCGACCTATATTCATCTGTTCTGCTCCTCTCTCCCCCTAAGCCCTGCTACTGTGGACTCGATGTTCCAGCACCAAAGAGAGAAGAGACAGACCCCCCCACACACACAGAGAGAGAGAGAGAGAGAGAGAGAGAGAGAGAAGAGACAGACCCCCCCCCACAGAGAGAGAGAGAGAGAGAGAGAGAGAGAGAGAAGAGACAGACCCCCCCACACACACAGAGAGAGAGAGAGAGAGAGAGAGAGAGAGACAGACCCCCCCCCACACAGAGAGAGAGAGAGAGAGAGAGAGAGAGAGAGAGAAGAGAGAGAGAGAGACAGACCCCCCCACATACAGAGAGAGAGAGAGAGATAGAGAAGAGAGAGAAGAGACAGACCCCCCCCACACAGAGAGAGAGCGAGAGAGAGAGAGAGAGAGAGAATGACAAATCCATGCACATATACACAGAATAGGACATACTAAAGCACAAGGCAGAAGTGAATGAATACACACACACGCAAGCATGCATGCACAAACCCACACCCACCCACACCTTCAGCTACAAGGTTTGTGCCACACACCATGTGTGTGTCCATGCCCACATGAAAAAAAGATGACCGTTTACTAAAGAATACAACAGTACTTACTGTAGAATTCTAGAATTAACTGTAGTCTACCGTGGAATACTATACTACACACTGTAATAATCCTTGATCATGTGTGGTACTTACTATAGAATGTTGCAGTATACCGCTAAAAACACTGTAGTAAATACTACAGTAATGTCAGCAAAAACACTACAGTCCGCTAAAACGCTCGCAATTTGTGCCACCCATAATTGAGAGACTTACATGCCAAGTATTGACTAAATATTGTGTTTCCTATCCGTTCAGACCCCAGTCCTACCTACATACAGGCAGTAGCGGTGCGTGGGTAAAATCACCGGGGGAGACAATAATTGCGTTGTTTGCTCTATAACCTGTTAAAGCATATGCCTTGCGACCGTGATATTCAGGCCTAAAGGCAAAGAAAATAATAAGACACAGTGGCAGAATAAATCCAACCAAACCTTTGTTTTATCACAAAACCGGAAAGCAACATCTGTCCAGTGAAGTTCAGAAAGCATATTGCATGTCCAGTAGCAGTTACATGGTCAAGCAGGTTAATGTTTCCTACATGTTCGGACCACTAAACAACTGTTGATTTAGAACCAAAGAGTGTTATTGCAGGTCGCAAAGAAAACAGGTGCTGCCACTATTCCAGCACCATTTCAACTTCAACATTTCAACATAATCGAACTACCTCTGCTTAGTCTGATACAGTGACAACTAAAAGATAACCAAAAACAATTTAGTCCAATCAACTTAAAGCTAAATATGATGTGTCTGTCCATGGTTCTGATTTCTGGATGCATATGTGTGCGTTTTCATACAAGTAGACAAACATGTTGACTCACCCTACTTGTAGAGAAACAGCAATGCCATCCGGCTCTCTTTCACCACTCTATCATACAGTACACGCTTTTAGTTTTTGTTGTCCTAGGCTACCTAGCTAAAATGCTTGTTCGCTAGCCTCATGTCCATTCATGGGCAATGTTAGCTTGTTAACATTAGCCTTCTACATCTGGCTATCATACATATTTGAACTTCCAACCACTCAGGCCAGGGGCACAACAATGTATGAATTAATGGTTGGGGAAAAATGTCTAATTTAGGAAAGGGCAAATTTTAACTAGCTGGCTGCTGGAGGACAACAGCACAACGAGATGCAACAATTCATTTTTTTTTCTGTCAATGACATATATGCTCTCAATGGGATTTGATAGGGGGTACGCCAAATCCAAGCTGGTTTCCCTTGACACTTTTGTTTGGTGCGCCAGGACCATTCACAGTTGAGCTCACTCAGTTTAGCTCAAAGCTGATTGGAAAATGTTGTATACTTTTTTTGTCAATGGAGGCCAGATGCTCGCTGGCTTCCCTTGACTACGGGCGGCAACAATGTCACTCGTCACTCGTTTGGACCAGACAGCATCAGATAGATGGGCTACACGTAGAGAGACAGAGAGGCACTGTTTTGCTCTCTCGGATCCTTTCTCCTTAATACATACATTAAGCCTCTTGCGAATTGAAGGAGATTCATGAAACTCTGAGAGACTAAATGACTGTTTAAGATAAATTACTGTTTAAAATATATATATTGGTACTTTTTTTTGGAAAAGCCTGACTTCCCTTGGCATCCATGAATACACACCACTGCCTACAGGTTATGGAACATTTGGTATTTGAGTATTTCTCTAGTATGTTTCCTGAATGAGAAAGCCTCCACTTCTATGTCAAAGATAATAAAAATAATAAATGATAGCAAATACTACAGTAATGTCTGCAAACACACTACCTTAATTACTATAGTATTAAGCTACAGTTTTCATGTACTACAGTATCCATACTATAGTTACTATAAATGCTATGTTCCATTTGGCTCAGTTGGTAGATCATGGTGCTTGCAATGCCAAGGTTGTGGGTTCAATTCCCATGGGGAAAATGTATGCGCTCACTACTGAGTGTTGCTCTGTATAAACACATCTGCTAAATTACTAAAATGTCAAGTCTGCATAAATACTGCAATCTGTAAAAACATTAAATACTACAGTTTTCCTTTACTATATAGTTAACTGTAAATACAACAGGAAATACTACAGTTCAGGCTACAATTATGTCATCCATTCCATTTCGTTTAGTACAACACCAATTGCCATTACATCTTGGAAATCAGCACAAAATGATGCATGTGGGTGTGTGTGTGTGTGTGTGCTTGCGTGTGTGTGTCTAACATAAGCTGGGATTCGCAAGGCCCCCTTGCCCAGAATAGCCTCTCTTATTTGGGAAAGCAGAAGTGATGTTGTAATGCTGGATAACTGTCGGATGGAACGATAGAGCGAGAGAGAGAGAGAGAGAGAGCGAGGGAGGGAGGGAGGGAGGGAGGGAGAGAGAGAGAGAGAGAGAGAGAGAGAGAGAGAGAGGGAGAGAGAGAGAGTAAGAAGAGACAGAGATACGCAACAAGAGACAAAGAGAGTCAGAGACAGAGTGTAAGACGAAGAGAGAAGGGAGAGATGGACGGAGGAGAGGGTATAGGTTACATAACAGTGTCTAGACACCAATAGCAGTTCATAGGGATTGTCGGAGGCAGAGTTAATTAGCTAGCTTGATTGCTTGAGGTCTGCTCTCTTCATAAATCCAGGAGAGGTTGATTATCTCCTTCTAATTCTTCTCTTTCATCTTCCCCTCTTTCCTGAAGCTTCTCGATCCTAAGCCGCATTGTGTGTGCGAGTGTGTGTATGCGCGCATGCATGTGTGTGTGTTTATTTCCAGATAGGATTTACATGCTAATGGAATTTCTTTTGGGGTGACAAACCTCTTCATAAAAACAGCCGACTGCGGTTGGTTGGGATTCACATGAACTATTCTAAATGAAGGAACCTGGACACCTTGTAGCTCTGTAGAACCCGTTCCGGTGACCACTGTAGTAAGCTGTTGATACTGAGTGTTTAGCTACAGTTATTCTGAAACTCTCTCTCTCTCACGGCTGAGGGAAGCAGCTGTTGCCCCTGACAACCTGTCTCTGGGCTCTGATAGGATGTGGAGCTGTGGCTGTGGAGCTGTCCATGATGCTGAACGACCTATCATCTTCTAACAGTCTACTCCTCTGACTATCATTGTTATGCCATAAATATACAGATACAGACCTGAATCAGGCTAGCATAGCAACTGTGTTCCACTCACTGCTGGCCCGTATTCACAAAGTGTCTCAGAGTAGGAGTACTGATCTAGGATCCGTTTTGCCTTTAAGACAATAATGAAAATGCTTATATAGACAGGGTGGACCTGATCCTATATCACTCCTACTCTGAGACACGTTGTGCATAAATACAAGCTCTGGATTGCATAGTATTGTGTGGTGGGAGTGCACACAGAACAGAGACATGAATCAATTTGAGAGAAAATCAGGGTTCATTTTATGATCGTAATAAAATGCCAGTTCATCCACAGAGACCACTAATGACCGCGGTGTGGTGATTCCTTTATAATGAATATGTACAATTGAAAGAGAGACTATAGGGAGAGGTCTAGGACATAGTGTACTGTAGGTTCGGTATTATCTCTTTCAACAAACAAAAACAGCGCTGCCGGCGGTAACACACACGTATGCACACGCACACACACACACACACAACCCAGCAGAAAGAAAGGCCTGCTGTAAGTGAAACTAGGGCAGAAAATCGACTGTTGGGTAGGGGCCAAGAACAGCAGAGACAGAGACACTATTATCAGCTAATGTGGTGGACTGGGTTAGAGAACATTTACATAGTTACAACCTTGCCTCCTGACAACACACACACACACACACACACACACACACACACACACACACACACACACACACACACACACACACACACACACACACACACACACACACACACACACACACACACACACACACACACACACACACACACACACACACACACACACACACTTCACAGGAACACTAAAGACAGGGTAGAATGAGGAAGAGAAAGCTCATGTAATAAGAGAGAAATGAGAGAGAGAAAGAGAGATAAGGAAAATAAAATACAAGTACCTCCACGACACTCACTGTCAGCTGGTTTCACTTGGATGGGACGAGTCATCTGCAGAGAGAGAGAGAGAGAGAGAGAGGGCAGAGTGAGGGGAGAAAGAACGAAAGAGATGCAGAGCGAGATGGTTCATCTCATGTATTATTATCATTATATTTTGTAACTTTATTTCACGGGGCAAGTCATTTAAGAACAAATTCTTATTTACAATGACAGCCTGTGTCTGTGGAGATAACATCCTTTCTGTCTTTTTCTCTCTTTCATTCATCTCTCCATTCCTCCACTAGATTGATAGGGACCAACCACCACCTCGCTATAAACCTTCCCCAAATGTGCCTCAGATTCATAGACTTGGAACTGAGCATGGAGAAAATGTTGACGTAGTAAAACGAAGGAGGACCCCGGGCCATGCAGAGCATGTCGGGTTGGTTCTTTCACACTGCTAAATCACACATAACCATGTTATTCTTCCTAGTTATAGTCACATGGAGTCAAGTAGGGTTAAGTGGATTGTACATCCTCATACACAATACTGTCAGGTTCCTGAGAGAACTGGTAGTGTGAGGAGAGAACCCTGTCTGCTGACCAAGAGAGAGAGAGCGAGAGAGAGAGAGTGTGTGTGAGAGAGAGAGAGAGTGTGAGAGAGTGAGAGAGAGTGTGTGTGAGAGAGAGAGAGAGAGAGAGAGAAAGAGAGAGAGTGTGTGTGTGAGAAAGAGAGATAGAGGGAGAGAGAGAGCGAGTGAGTGACATAGAGAGTGTGTGTGAGAGAGAGAGTGAGAGAGAGAGAGAGAGAGAGTGTGAGAGAGAGAGTGAGAGAGAGTGTGTGTGAGAGAGAGAGAGAGGGAGAGAGAGAGCGAGTGAGTGACAGAGTGTGTGTGATAGAGAGAGTGAGAGAGAGAGAGAGTGTGAGAGAGAGAGTGAGAGAGAGTGTGTGTGAGAGAGAGAGAGTGTGAGAGAGAGGGAGAGAGAGAGTGAGAGAGAGTGAGAGTGTGAGAGAAAGAGTGTGTGTGTGAGAGAGAGAGAGAGAGAGAGAGAGAGAGGGGTGTGTGTCTCTGTGTCTGTGTGTGGGTGTGATCTTGTGTGTGCATGAAAAATCACTTGTGCGCATGTCTGTGTGTGTGTTGGCATGAATATGACACGGCTGTCACAAGAGATTCCACAGTCAGGCATCTCTGCCATAAGAACATGCCAAGCCGTGATATGCAGTGAAAGCTCCGAACTGAGGAAAAAGTAGAGCCTTATATAATCGGTTTTATTTTTTGCCTGATTCCTCACATTTCCCCCCTAATTCCATTTTCTTTGTTTTTGTTACTCCAGGTTTCAGTTTTTCCCCCCCAATTTTTTTTTTTGGGGGGGGGGGTTCCTTCTCAGAATCACACTTTATTGTCATAACATAAGCATCATCGCTAACGGCTACACAAAGTGGTAGACAAACACGCACACAGACAGGGACATTCCTGTGAATCACTGATGTATTTTGTTAATGTTTAATGATAATCTTGGGCAGATTACTGAATTTTCGAATAAATACATTTGGTTGATTTCCTGCTAAATTCATTACATTTTTGAATATTGTTCAATTCCGTTTTAATGTCTGGAGTCCGTGATTCCGTCCATGTTCTCTGCAATGCTGATTTTATTGGGGCCTACTCCACCCTTCCATAACACAGCACACTACCCCTCCACCCTTCCATAACACAGCACACTACCACTCCACCCTTCCATAACACAGCACACTACCCCTCCACCCTTCCATAACACAGCACACTACCCCTCCACCCTTCCATAACACAGCACACTACCACTCCACCCTTCCATAACACAGCACACTACCACTCCACCCTTCCATAACACAGCACACTACCCCTCCACCCTTCCATAACACAGCTCACTACCCCTCCACCCTTCCATAACACAGCACACTACCCCTCCACCCTTCCATAACACAGCACACTACCCCTCCACCCTTCCATAACACAGCACACTACCCCTCCAGCCTTCCATAACACAGCACACTATACGGTTACTTTAACCATATCTACATATCTACTTTTATAGCCTCGCTACTATATATAGCCTGTCTTTTACTGTTGTTTTATTTCTTTACCTACCTATTGTTTACCTAAAACCTTTTTTGCACTATTGGTTAGAGCCTGTAAGTAAGCATTTCCCTGTACACCTGTTGTATTCGGCGCACATGACAAATAAACTTTGATTTGATTTGACTACCATTCCACCCTTCCAATACACAGCACACTACCACTCCACCATTCCATAACACAGCACACTACCCCTCCACCCTTCCATAACACAGCACACTACCACTCCACCCTTCCATAACACAGCACACTACCCCTCCACCCTTCCATTACACAGCACACTACCACTCCACCATTCCATAACACAGCACACTACCACTCCACCCTTCCATTACACAGCACACTACCCCTCCACCCTTCCATAACACAGCACACTACCCCTCCACCCTTCCATAACACAGCACACTACCCCTCCACCCTTCCATTACACAGCACACTACCACTCCACCATTCCATAACACAGCACACTACCACTCCACCCTTCCATAACACAGCTCACTACCACTCCACCCTTCCATAACACAGCTCACTACCACTCCACCCTTCCATTACACAGCACACTACCACTCCACCCTTCCATAACACAGCACACTACCCCTCCACCCTTCCATAACACAGCACACTACCCCTCCACCCTTCTATAACACAGCACACTACCACTCCACCCTTCCATAACACAGCTCACTACCCCTCCACCCTTCCATAACACAGCTCACTACCCCTTCACCCTTCCATAACATAGCACACTACCCCTCCACCCTTCCATAACACAGCTCACTACCCCTCCACCCTTCCATAACACAGCTCACTACCCCTCCACCCTTCCATAACACAGCTCACTACCCCTCCACCCTTCCATAACACAGCTCACTACCCCTCCACCCTTCCATAACACAGCTCACTACCCCTCCACCCTTCCATAACACAGCTCACTACCCCTCCACCCTTCCATAACACAGCTCACTACCCCTCCACCCTTCCATAACACAGCTCACTACCCCTCCACCCTTCCATAACACAGCTCACTACCCCTCCACCCTTCCATAACACAGCTCACTACCCCTCCACTAGAGCCATATAAAATCAGTTATATTTTTTGCCTGATTCCGTTTAGTCTTTTCCCAAATTCCCTTTTCTCTGTTTTGTTAATCCAGGTTTCAGTTTTCATTTCTGTTTCAGTCGTTCGCCCTCAAAATCACACTTTATTACTAGAAAAACAACAACTTTTGATCGTTACGTCCATAATCATGCTTAAATCACATCAGGAGACAACTTTTGAGGACTGGGAAAAAAACAGGAAATGTAGATTTTTGGGTGTGCACCAGCCAGAGACAGTTGTTAGAGACCATTTATTATGAGCCGTCCTCCCCTCAGCAGCCTCCACTGGTAGACACACACGCACCACACACATTACACCGTACAGACACACAGCACAGCCCTTAGATACCAACGAGCCTCAGGTTACGACACACACATGAACATACACACGAACACACACATGAACGCACATACACACACTTTGTATTGTCTTCTATGTGTTGACTCCCAAAAAGGGTAACCAAAACCAATGGGGAACCCATGCACGTAAAGAAACCTGGAATTGAACATATTTCTGCATCTCAGGCTGCATGTATTAGCAGTTTGTTTAACTGTGAGCAGCCTATTGCAAACACAGTTGTTGCGAGGCTGATCTAAAGCCCTCTGGGGTCTTAATACTTCTGGTTTAACTTTGTTAAATAATAGATGTGGGCTGACTCTTCCACCGAAGGTTCTGCTGCTGCCGGACTTCGGGGAGTGTTCTCCTAGCGAGATAAAACGCTCTCACAGAAGGATATAGAGCACATTAATACACAGGCTCTCTGAGAAAAACTAAACATGCCTGTGTGTAAGTGTGTCCTACTATGACATCTTCATGTGTTCTTGGCAGGCACCTCTCTCTACTAGGAAACATGGACTAGATGAATAATGTGTTGCATCTCAGCAAAGCACTGTAGCAATTACAACCAACGAAGACAGGCAGTGTAGACAGCCATATACTGCAGTTGGACACGGTCAGAGGGAGAAAGAAGGATGAGAAAGAGAGGCATAGGGGAGTGACAGAGAGAAAGAGTAAGAGAGAAACAGAGAGGAGGGCCAAACATGTGAGATAATGAGAGACTCAGCAGTGACAGAGAAGGTCATGGTCATCAACCTGAGGGAAGAGTGCCTCTGTCACCACACGCACGCACGCACACACGCACACACGCACACACACACACACACACACACACACACACACACACACACACACACACACACACACACACACACACACACACACACACACACACACACACACACACACACACACACACACACACACACACACACACACATAGTTTTGATATCTTCACTATTATTCTACAATATAGAAAATAGTAAGCATCAAGAAAAACCCTTGAATGAGTAGGTGTGCCCAAACTTTTGACTGGTACTGTACATATACAATGTTGTGCACTTATCATGAGTTTACTGTGCTGTAAATGCGCAGAGTAACAGAGGGATTCTGAGGTAGAAAACACACACACACAAACACACACGCTCACGCACGCACACACGCACACGCACGCACACACACACACACGCAGACAGACAGACAGACAGACAGACAGACAGACAGACAGACAGACAGACAGACAGACACACACACAGACACACACACAGACAGACACACACACACACACACATAGCATATCCCTGTGTCATTACCTGTGTCTTTTGAGAATGATTCCGTCACAGTGAGGATCACCATGTGGAACAACACTATCTAATCGGTTTCTGTGCACTGGATTAATGAGAGCACAAGTCGCAAGGGGAGCGTAAACCACAATGGTACCGCTCATGGGGCTCTACTATAGCCTAGTGGCCTGGCTCAGGTTGTGAATCCATCAATGTGAGGCAGAAATGTCACGGCCAAGCGCATAATAGATTGTGAACAATGTATCAACAATACACAAGCATTCGCTAAGACACAGACATAGAATTTCTGGTGGTACATTGTTCAAAGGAATCTGTGTGTACTGCATGTGTGTTTGTGTGTCTGTGCATGCGCGTGTGTTAATCTTCATTTCAAAACCTTATCCGCTGTTTAGAGAAGGTTATTTGAAATTATACCCCCCTAGTCTATCTATGCCATAAAATAAAAATCTATTAAAAAAAAAACTTCCCCACGCCTTTTCATTGGCTAAACATGGACGTCAATCATCACACTAAACACTTGTTTTAATGGCAGTCTGTCTGTCTAACCTACACCCCACCAAATCTATTATTAAGCCTAATTAATTTTGCATTACAACATCGCAGATGAATAATAGATCAGAAGTGAGGGATAAGAGAGAGAGGGGAGGGGGAGAGGGAGAGACATGCAGAGAGACATGCAGCTGCACAGTGCAAGCAGCCAATTATTTCTGATGAAGCTGTCACTCCTCCAGGAAAAGGAGAGAAGGGTGAGAAAGAAAGAGAGGGATGTGAGAGGAAGGGAAACGGCAATTAGAGACGAGTGAAAACCTCCTCTGCGCACACACACACACGCACGCACACACATACACACACACACACAAACACACAAACACGAAAGTGAGAGCTAGGATTCAAAAGAAAGAGTGGGGTGAGAAATAACTAGATAAACCATTAGAGGGAGGGAGAGAGACTGTGAGAAAGAGAACGAGAGAGAGAGAGAGAGAGACAGGGAGAGAAAGATATAGTACAACAGAAAGAGAGAGGAAGAGACAGAGTGAGAGACAGGGGTAAGAGAGAGCGACAGGGGGAGAGGAGAGTGGCATTAATATGGGTTAGCGGGCATGAGAAGAGCAAGCTCTTATTTTCCATTTCACACTGCTTTGGGGGGTTGGCCCTGTTATAGTATTTTATACGACACATTCCAACTTCCCATCTTGTATGTCGGCTATGTGTCTGAAACTCAGTGAGTGAGTGAGTCTGTGGATCCCAAACCACCACCTTGTCCCTACCAACTCGCTCTGAGTGCCTTCCATTGTCAAGTGTTTCTGACGAACCTCCGAGGGTGACTTACACAGAGGGAAAATGGGACCAAGAAACCCATCAACTTCGGGGCACACTCCTGACTTGTAAGATTCACTTTTTAAATAATAAAACAAGCATGAAATTCAAATGAACAAATCCCCGCTGTAGTTTTACCATATATAGTCACAGTTAACATTTCATTTGGGGGATGTTATATCTGTTACATGTGTCAAGTCTCGAAATCGGACGTAAATAAATGCACGTGAATATAATAAGGCACACCTCCATTCTTGTGTATAAAATGGAGCAAACTCCCAGTGCGTGTCGGGGTAGCACTTCGCCCTAAAGCCTGATGCCTTGCTGGCTCAGTCGAAGTGGCTATCTGAGGGTCTAATTAGCCCCAACACCCTCAATCATTTTCACTCCCTGTGCTTTGGGACACTTGTGCATCTGGCAGAGGCATGTGTGAAGGCAAACGGAGGGTCGAAGGGCAAGGGGAAGAGGTGAATAAGGATTCAGCCACAGAGTGCGCTGTCTCTCTGTGTCCTTCATTTGCTTCTCCACCTCCCTCTCCCTCCTTCGCTCTCTCTCTCACTATGGATCGATTTCAGTGTATTTGAATTCTTTCATTTATAATTTGTATTAGGATACAGAATTTGAACATTATATTTTTTAAATTTGTAATGCAAAATTTGTATCACTTAATTCATAAATAAAAACTGGTATTTCATAATATGAAACTGAATTGAATGCATATTACATTCAGTTTTAAAATTTGAATTGAATTTAAAATTTGTATATTCAGTTTCAATATGGTATATATTGCAATCATTGTCCGTGTATCAAGTTTACAAACTATAATTTTAAGTTCATCAAAGTTTCATATACTGTATTCAACTACTCAGATGCATTCAGATTCAGTTTTCAAATTAATTTCTCTAAATTGAAATTCAAAACCAGAGAAAAAAATCAAAAAAATCTTGAGAACAGAGAGAATCAAACTCTCTAAACAGAAGCTTATGACAGTTTCTGAATCCAATGTGGCATGCTGAATATATTTTCCCATTTAAGTGCAACAGAGGTGGTTTAGTGATCCACTCATGTGATGAGCAACCTTGCCTGAGACCTGAAGACATATTAGTTTGACTGTTGGGGTTCTAACCCAGGTCTCCTGTGTGCCAGACAATGCAACTTTTCAGGTCTCAGACAAGTTACTCGTCACGCGAGCGTGGTCGCCAAACGACTTGTGTTACACTTTACCCCCATTTGACCTCCTTGAAAATATTTATCCAAGTCAGAAGACCAATGCCTAGGCTTTAGTTCAGCTAGCTAACATAGGGGAGGAAGGTAGACTAGCGGTTAAGAGTGTTGGACCAGTAATTGAAAGGTCGCTGGTTCGACTCACCGACTAGGTGAAAAATCTGTTGTTGCGTCCTTGAGCAAGGCACTTAACCCTAGCTGATCTGGATAATAGTGTCTGCTAAATGACAAGTTTTTTTTAAACAAAAATGAAAAGTCTTAATTCAGTCAGTCACGTTACCCTTATAATGACTACCCTTGCCAGTGTTTAGATACTGACTGTTTCTTGGAATTGATGGCTTTTACAGTTGTGGCTAGATGGAGTACAGCTACAGACAGAAGTGACTTTACGTAGCAGGTTAGAAGAACTAATGCAGCAGGTTAGGAGAACTAATGCAGCAGGTTAGGAGAACTAATGCAGCAGGTTAGAAGAACTAATGCAGCAGGTTAGGAGAACTAATGCAGCAGGTTAGAAGAACTAATGCAGCAGGTTAGGAGAACTAATGCAGCAGGTTAGAAGAACTAATGCAGCAGGTTAGGAGAACTAATGCAGCAGGTTAGGAGAACTAATGCAGCAGGTTAGGAGAACTAATGCAGCAGGTTAGAAGAACTAATGCAGCAGGTTAGGAGAACTAATGCAGCAGGTTAGGAGAACTAATGCAGCAGGTTAGAAGAACTAATGCAGCAGGTTAGAAGAACTAATGCAGCAGGTTAGGAGAACTAATGCAGCAGGTTAGGAGAACTAATGCAGCAGGTTAGGAGAACTAATGCAGCAGGTTAGGAGAACTAATGCAGCAGGTTAGAAGAACTAATGCAGCAGGTTAGGAGAACTAATGCAGCAGGTTAGGAGAACTAATGCAGCAGGTTAGAAGAACTAATGCAGCAGGTTAGAAGAACTAATGCAGCAGGTTAGGAGAACTAATGCAGCAGGTTAGGAGAACTAATGCAGCAGGTTAGGAGAACTAATGCAGCAGGTTAGAAGAACTAATGCAGCAGGTTGGGGGAGAACTAATGCAGCAGGTTAGAAGAACTAATGCAGCAGGTTAGGAGAACTAATGCAGCAGGTTAGGAGAACTAATGCAGCAGGTTAGGAGAACTAATGCAGCAGGTTAGGAGAACTAATGCAGCAGGTTAGGAGAACTAATGCAGAAGAACTAATGCAGCAGGTTAGGAGAACTAATGCAGCAGGTTAGGAGAACTAATGCAGCAGGTTAGGAGAACTAATGCAGCAGGTTAGAAGAACTAATGCAGCAGGTTAGAACTAATGCAGAACTAATGCAGCAGGTTAGCAGGTTAGAAACTAATGCAGCAGGTTAGGAGAACTAATGCAGCAGGTTAGAAGAACTAATGCAGCAGGTTAGGAGAACTAATGCAGCAGGTTAGGAGAACTAATGCAGCAGGTTAGGAGAACTAATGCAGCAGGTTAGGAGAACTAATGCAGCAGGTTAGGAGAACTAATGCAGCAGGTTAGAAGAACTAATGCAGCAGGTTAGGAGAACTAATGCAGCAGGTTAGGAGAACTAATGCAGCAGGTTAGGAGAACTAACGCAGCAGGTTAGGAGAACTAACACAGCAGGTTAGGAGAACTAACGCAGCAGGTTAGCAGAACTAAACCAGCAGGTTAGGCGAAACTAAGGTAGCAGGTTAGGATAACTAACACATCAGGTTAGGAAAATTAACATAGCAGGTTAGGAGAATTATGTTAAGGTTAGGAAAAGGGTTAGGCTTAGCTGAAAGGCTGTCCCTGACGTGACAACAATATGGAGCTATAATCCATCTAGCCACAACCGCACTGTAGAAGCCATCAGTCCAGAGAAACCATCGGTATCACAACACCTGGACACTTGAAACAAACCCGTTTACCATAAAACTAAGACCTGTCCAAGGAACAGATCTTCAGGTTCACCGAACCACGCTCTTCTGATGAGTAACCTTGCAGGAGCTTGAAGACTTGTATTAGTGTAGCAGATGGGGTTGGTGTAAAACTCACTCCTCAGCCTGATGTGTCGCCCCACAATTGAAGAAGGCCTTTTTTAATAGCAAGGGTTGGAATGCTTCAGGAGTCTGGTCACGTGTGTTTTTGAGGGAGAAATCCAGAGTTCTCGCCTCCAAATGAGCTGAATCAGGGGGAAGCGGTACTCGCTAAGCGGGCAGCGTGACATCCTTTGCAACGGTGCCACTGGACTGAGATCTGACGTTGCGCTTGTTCAACCACTGGGGGCGCTGTGAAGTGAGTTTGGGGGGGGGGGGGGGGGGGTGACATCGTTTCGTCCTTTACCTGAACTTATCCCTATGCTTTGTCTAAGTAGGCTAACACAGTCTTGTGACATGCAGGAGACCTGGGGGGTGACATCGTGTCGTCCTTTACCTGATCTTATCCCTATGCTTTGTCTAAGTAGGCTAACACAGTCTTGTGACATGCAGGAGACCTGGGGGGTGACATCGTTTCGTCCTTTACCTGATCTTATCCCTATGCTTTGTCTAAGTAGGCTAACACAGTCTTGTGACATGCAGGAGACCTGGTTCAAACCTTATAGAGGCCAAATTCCTTTTGTTTTTTGTGACACCCCATCTAACATGTCCTGCCTGGCCTGTGAAATATTAGGGGAACCGAAGACAAGTCCATGTTGCAGAGTCTTAGCTTTCTTGAATAATAACTTATACCCAACATGGTTCAAATGCTAGAGCCAAATAGGAAGAAAATATATTCAACATGCCACAATGGCTTTAGAAACTGCTAGACGCTTCTGTTTACCACAGTGAGTGTTTGATTCTATCTGTTCTCCTCTACTTTACCTGGCTGGCAATGTACCACCATCTGATATTGTCTCTGGTTTTGAATCTGAATTTAGAGAACTGAAATTAAAAACTGAATCTGAATTCATCTGAGAAGTTGAATATCCCAAACTTTGGATTTGGTAAACTTGAAATTAAGGTTTTTAAACATGATACACAGACATGAATGCAATATCTACCATATTGAAAATGAATATATAAATGTTGACTTTGAATATTTAATTAAATTGATATTGAATTGTTAAACTGAATGTAATATCAATTCAACACAGTTTCAAAACATGAAATACAAGTTCAATTTATGAAGTAAGTAGTTCAATATGTGCATTACATATTTTAAAATATTAAATAAAAATTCTAGATCCTAATGCAAATTCAACATTTTGGAATTCAAATGCAATTTCTATTCGCTCTGAAATCGCTCCATAGTCTCCAAACACACACACACTCTCTCTCTCTCTCTCTCTCTCTCTCTCTGTATGTGTAGTGGGCTGGAAAGAAGAAGAATTCGATTATTTTATGTAACGGAATGCTGCTCTCTACACTGCTGCCACTTGGCATTGACCTACAATGAATCTAGACAAACAAACAAACACGCACGCACGCACACACACACACAAACACACATAAACGCGCACACCCATATCCCTCCTTTTCATCTCACTCCCTCTCTCTTTCCTTTCTGCCTCTCCCTTCAGATCTTTCTTTCTCATCTGCTTTCTCTCTCTTTCTATCTGCCTCACTCTTCAGTTTCGCTTCCTCTCTCTCTCTCTCTCTCTCTGCCATTCCTGCCCATGCTATTCCTGCTCATGCATGGCTCACAGAGTGAACAGTCTCAAGCTATCTACATGACTCTGTTTACTGCTGTTTGTACAGTACCTTCTCTTTCTCTCTTTCACTCCCCCCTCTCCCTCACTCCTTTCTGTCTCTCTCTCACTCTCCTCTCTCTCATTCTCCCCAATCCTAAAGGAATTGGCAACTCTTCCCCAGATGTCTTTGGGAAAAAGCTTTTATACCATCTTTCATTCTGTACAAAACCCTGGCAGTATGTAGGCGGCGGAGTACTCACCCCAGGTAGGGTTTTCTGCTCATGCAATGCATTCTGGGCTTTGATGGCAGAATCCCGGGCACAGTAGGTGAGAAACGCACAACCTGTCAATCAAAACAGATCAACAAGGGTTAGTCACACACACACTTTTTTATTTAATGTAATTTAATTGTACCTTTATTTAACTATGCACCCTTGCTTTCAAACGCTCTCTCTCTGTCTCTGTCTCTGTCTCTCTCACACACACACACACACACACACACACACACACACACACACACACACACGCATGCTTGCTCACTCGCACACACTGGTATACACACACACACACACACACACACACACACACACACACACACACACACACACACACTGGAACACACATGAAGGACACATAGCCTAATCCTGTTGATCATGTATGTAGAGCTTGCCAATGTGATGCAAAGACATGAGCGTTGTTAAAAAATACAGAACATTTCGACAATAAACATTGAGATCCTTTTGATTTTTTGCCAGATATTCTAAATGTTTGTTTGCATCACGACTCGCTAGGATTGCGAGAGGATAAACTGTAGGCTATGCGCGCACCTGGCGCAAAACGGTTAAGATAGGTTTGTAATAATTAGGGCAAGAAAAAAAGAGTTGGGATGCTACAGTAGCTCTTATAGCCAAAAAAATTACCTGATATTTACCGAATATCCCACAAGTCACATGGGGTTTTTAGTAGGAGCCCACAAGGTGCCTAGGCTAACACACTACTGCTAGAACAGACATCACAAGAGAGAATTGATGATGAGAGACACTATCTATCACAAAAAAGGTACAAACATGGAATGACTATTGCGTTAGTAATTACAATGTAATGACCAACTGTAGCCTAAGAGGAGGCGCAGACCCGACATACAACGCTACCTTTATGCATGCCTGTGTATCGGTCCTTCAGAACAGACAGTTCGTGGATTTTCCCAAACTGTTCAAAGAGAGGTTTCAGGTCTTTTTCCTCGAGGTTCCGCGGAATCTGTCCAATGAAGAGCTTGATGGCGTCCTGGTCTTTCATGGCGCCGCAGTCCGTGTGCATGCAGACAGTTTCTGGTCCGTTCATGGGTTTCGGAACCGGGATGTGCGCGAGCTGATTCTGATGAGGGATAAGTAGGAGCGGCTGCTGTAGAAGCAGGTTGACGGGGGCGGGATGAGTCGGCTGGGGATGATGCTGCTGCTGATCCCTTCTGCTTTCACTTTGCGTAAATCTGGCCATGCTGAGCGGGGAGCAGGTTGGAGGAGAGTGACAACACACACACTGAGACACACACACACTAGTACTGAGATGGAGAGAGGATGCACTCAGATGGAAACGACACGGGCTTGAAGATAATCGTTGGTTCTTGAGCGACACCTCCAGGAGATGATGATTTACTGACTCAAGGATAGATATACACTACATGACCAAAAGTTTGTGGACACCTGCTCGTCGAACATCTCATTCCAAAATCATGGGCATTACTAGGGAGTTGGTCCCCCTTTGCTGCTATAACAGCCTCCACTCCTCTGGGGAGGTTTTCCACTAGATGTTGGAACATTGCTGATGGGACTTGCTTCCATTCAGCCACAAGAGCATTAGTGAAGTTGGGCACTGATGTTGGGTGATTAGGCCTGGCTCACAGTCGGCATTCCAATTCATCCCAAAGTTGTTAGATGGGGTTGAGGTCAGGGCTCTGTGTAGGCCAGTCAAGTTCTTCCACACCAGTCTCGACAACCATTTCTGTATGGACCGCGCCACTCGGGAGCCCAGGATTGTCATGCTGAAACAGGAAAGGGCCTTCCCCAAACTGCCACAGAGTTGGAAGCCCAGAATCATCTACAAAGTCATTGAATACTGTAGCATTAAAATTTCCCTTCACTGGAACTAAGGGGCCTATAGCCCATACCATGAAAAACAGCCACAGACAACTATTCCCCCTCCACCTAATTTTACAGTTGGCGCTATGCATTGGGGCGTGTAGCGTCCTCCTGGCTCCTGGCATCCGCCAAACCCAGATTCTTCTGTTGGCTTGCCAGATGGTGAAGCGTGATTCATCAGTCCAGAGAATACGTTTCCACTGCTCCAGAGTCCAATGACGGCAGGCGTTACACCACTCAATTTTTACGCTTTATGTGCTTCAGAACTCTGCGGGCCAATTCTGTGAGCTTGTGTGGCTTACCACTTCGATGCTGAGCCGTTGTTGCTCCTAGACATTTCCACTTCCCAATAACAACACTCAGAGTTGACTCGAGCAGCTTTAGCATGGCAGACATTTTCCGAACTGACTTGTTTGAAAGGTGACATATTATGACGGAGCCACGTTGAAAGTTACTGAGCTCTTCAGTTAGGCCATTCTACTGCCAATCTTTGTCTATGGAGATTGCAAAAGGTGTGGCTGAAATAGCAGAATACACTAATTTGAAGGGTTGTTTACATACTTTTGTATATGTAGTGTAGCATAGTAAACGTAAATCCTGGACAATTATACTGAACAAAAATATAAATGCAACATGCATCATTTTCAAAGATTTTACTGAGTTACAGTTCCTATAAGTCAATAACAGTAAATACAAAACAACAACATCCTTGCCTTCTTTGTACTAACACTTGTCCTTTCCTACTTGCACGGACTTTGTTGATAGCTACTTTGAGGAAAAATGTACTTACTAAACTGTGATATGTGGTTGACTCTCACAAACTATCTTAAGATAAATGCACTAACTGTAAGTCGCTCTAGATAAGAGGGTGTGCTGACAAAAATGTAAAATGTAAATACAGTGCCTTGCAAAAGTATTCAGACTCCTTGGATTTCTTCACATTTTTTTGTGTTACAAAGTGGGATTAAGATTTATTTAGTTGTCATTTTTTGTCAACAATCTACACAAAATACTCTGTAATGTCAAAGAGGAAGAAAAATTTACAACAACAAAAATAGTTCAACAAATTAAATAACTAATATATAGTTGTTTCATAAGAATTCATAAGTATTTTCGCCCTGAGTCAATACATGTTAGAAACACCTTTGGCTTCAATTACAGCTGTGTCTACTTGGGTAAGTCTATAAGAGCTTTGCACACCGAGATTGTCCAACATTGCCCATTATTTAACTCAAAATTTCTCAAAAGCTGTTTCAAGATGTTGGGGATCATGCTTACAGCTATTTTCAAGTCTTGCCAAAGCTTTAAGTCAAGCAAATTTAAGTCAAAACTGTTACTTGGCCACTCAGGAGCATTAATTGTCTTCTTGGTAAGCAACTCCAGAGTAGATTTGGAGTTGTGTTGTAGGTTATCGTCCTGCTGAAATGTGAATTCCTCTCTCATTCTCTGTTGGAAAGCAGACTGAAGCAGGTTTTCCTCTAAGATTTTTCCTCTGCTTAGCTTCATTCAGTTTATTTTTTATCCTGGAAAAACTCCCCAGTATTTGCAGATGTCAAGCAAACCCATGCCATGATGCATCTACCATCATCCTTGAAAATAAGGAGGCAGTAAATCTAGTGATGTGTTGTGTTGGATTTGCATTCAGGCCAAAAAGTGTATTCCTTTGCCGTTTTTGTCTTTTTCTCAGTATTACTTTAGTGAATTGTTGCAAACAAGGTGCATGTTTTGGAAATTTTTTATTCTGTATATTTGTATTCCTCTTTTCACTCATTATTGTGGAGTTACCAGAATGTTGTTGATCCATCCTCAGTTCTCTCCCATCACTGAACTTGAACTCTGTAGCTGTTTTAAAGTCACCAATGGCCTCATATCAACATCCCTGAGCAGTTTCATTCCTGTCCTGCAGCTCAGTTCAGACGGTCAACTCTATATTTGATGTGTCCGAGTGGTTTAATACATAATCCACAGCATACTTATTAGCTCGACTATGCTTAAAGAGATATTTGGTGTGAAATCATAGTTTTTTTTCATGTCTAACCATTTCTCTATCCCCCATATATACAACAGCAATTCGGTATTTCAGCCAAGTAATGAATTTCAACACATATACAACTACAAAGACCAGGGAGAATTTCAAAAGCTTAATAAAAAAAGGGCATTGAATGTGATTTGTTAAGTCATTTTATTCATGAACTCATTTAGGCTTGCCCAAACAAAGGGTCTGAACGGCTATATTTTAGTTATGTTTTTTTTGTTACGTGTGTTCTATGCTCCGAATGCACACACACACACGTCTTCTTTCACCAACATCAATCATCGTTCAAGCGGCCCAGCTCTGTGGAAGTCTGATAAGACTCCTTCCACATGTATCCTTACCTTTCCATCGTTCCACCCTCCAACCCTTCCTCACTCACTCTCGTTCCCCACAATCCCTCCCTCCCGTCAGTCAAGTTACAGACAGTAAGGTACACAGTCACTCCCTAAAGTTTCAGTGACAGTTGAAGTACAGCTTGATGGATCTACACAACAGATGGTGTGGGAAATGGACACATCTGGACATTAGCCCAGCTGGTTGCTGTAATGTTGTGAAAACATTCTGAAAAGTTTTGTTTTGTGTGTGTAGGCTACCAATAAACGTTTCAAAACATTTTGCAATGTTCCAGGTTGCATTGACACTATTGAATTAAGAAAAAATATGAATATTGGTCAACAAAATGTACTGGATGAAATCATTGTACATTAAACTTTGAGATATTTGGCATGGTCCTCTCTCTGATCCATAGCCCCTGAAACAAAGTCAATACGCAGTTCTAAATTTCACTGTGCTTGCTAATTACAGTTTAGTTAGTTAGCTAGCAGGTCTGCATAATAAAAGTACATTCCAAAGTAATAAAACAAGCTGTCAAACATATTTCTTCAAATTGACAAAATATTATTTTTCAATTAAAGTGGTTTGCTTGCTGGACAGCCATTTTTTTGTCTTCTTAATAATTATCAGTTTACTGAAGAACGTTGAACATTCTAAAATATCAAATCAATTCACAACCTTGTACAACTTTGCAAAACATTGCAGTAAGGTTTCATGCAAGCTGGTACCATTCCACAACCTTATACAACGTTGGAGAATGTTTTGGAAAACTAAAACATCAAAACGTTTCAAGAGAAACCATTTTAAGCTGTATTAGAAGGTTGGCAAAGTTTAGTTTTGGTTGTGCATAAAACGTTGCCAGCTGAAACCTTATACAACCTGATTACAACGTTGCATAAAGGTTTTGTGCCAGTTGGTATGACACCACAACCATTTACAATGTTAGAAAATGTTTCAAAAACAGCCATTAGAAAATGTTTTGTGAGAAACATTCTAAACTGCAATTTCTACTTTGGTTAATGTTATTGGTTGGTTTTCTCCAAACTACAATGTTGAGACAATGTTGAGACAATGTTACCAATTAGTAATATTTTGCAACCTAATACAATGTAGTAGAAAGTTACCAAAATGTTCTGTGCAAGCTACTTCTGATGTCTGAATATGTAGCTAGCTTTACTGTTGGGAGTGAAATATTCCTTAAATGTATACTCGACTCTCCACCCACCTTGCTCCTACTTGCGTTCATATCCATTCTGGTTCCAAACCAGACATGTGGGTTGGAAGCTCTGTCATTCAGAATCTCACACCTCTTAGATATCATCCTTACCAACTTGCCCTCTAAATACACCTCTGCTGTCTTCAACCAGGATATCAGTGATCACTGCCTCATTGCCTGCGTGCGTGATGGGTCGGTGGTCAAACGACCACCCCTCATCACTGTCAAACGCTCCTTAAAACACTTCAATGAGCAGACCTTTCTAATCGACCTGGCCCGGGTATCCTGGAAGGATATTGACCTCATCCTGCCAGTAGAGGATGCATGATTGCTCTTCAAAAGTGTTTCCTCGCCATCCCAAATAAGCATGCCCCATTCAAAAAAATGTAGAACTAAGAACAGATATAGCCCTTGGTTCACCACAGACTTGACTGCCCTTGACCAGCCCAAAAACATCTTGTGGCATTTCCCATTAGCATCGAATAGCCCCTGCGATATGCAACGTTTCAGGGAAGTCAGGAACCAATTTACTCAGTCAGTTAGGAAAGCTAAGGCTAGCTTTTTTAAACAGAAATTTGCATCCTGTAGCACTAACTCCAAAACGTTTTGGGACACTGTAAAGTCCATAGAAAATAAGAGCTCCTCCCCCCAGCTGCCTACTGCACTGAGGAAATAAATCTACGATAATTTATTATTTCAATACATTTTCTATGGCTGGCCATGCTTTCCACCTGGCTAACCCTACCTACCCCGGCCAACAGCTCAGCACCCCCTGCAGCATATTGCCCAAGCCTCGCCCACTTCTCCTTCACCCAAATCCAGATAGATGCTGTTCTGAAAGAGCTGCAAAATCTGGATCCCTATAAATCAGCTGGTCTAGACAATCTGGACCCTCTCTTTCTAAAATTATCAGCCGAAATTGTTGCAACCCCTATTACTAGCCTGTTCAACCTCTCCTTCGTATTGTCTGAGATCCCCAAAGATTGGAAAGCTGCCGCGGTCATTCCCCTCTTCAAAGGGGGAGACACTCTAGACCCAAACTGTTATAGACCTATATCCATCCTGCCCTGCCTTTGTAAAATCTTCGAAAGCCAAGTTAACAAACAGATCACCGACCATTTCGAATCCCACCGTACCTTCTCCACAATGCAATCTGGTTTCCAAGCTGGTCATGAGCGCACCTCAGCCATGCTCAAGGTCCTAAACGATATCATAACCACCATCGATAAAAGCCAGTACTGTGCAGCCGTCTTCATCAACTTGGCCAAGGCTTTCGACTCTGGCAATCACTGCATTCTTACCGGCAGACTCAATAGCCTTGTTTTCTCAAATGACTGCCTCACCTGGTTCACAAACTACTTCTCTGATAGAGTTCAGTGTGTCAAATTGGAGGGCCTGTTGTCCAGAACTCTGGCAGTCTCTATGGAGGTGCCACAGGGTTCAATTCCCGGGCCAACTCTTTTCTCTGTATATATCAATGATGTCGCTCTTGCTGCTGGTAATTCTCTTATCCACCTCTATGCAGACGACACCGTTCTGCATGCTTGTCACATGCCCCGAGTACAACAAGTGTAGACTTAACCGTGAAATGCTTACTACCAAGCCTTTAACCAACAGTGCAGTTCAAGAAGAAGAAAATATTTACGAAGTGGACTAAAATAAAAAGTAATAAAAGGTAACACAATAAGAAAAACAATAACAAGATTCTATACAGGGGGTACCAAGTCAGTGTGCAGGGGCACAGGCTAGTTGAGGTAATCTGTACATGTAGGTGGGGGCGAAGTGTCTATGCATAGGTAACAAACAGCGGGTAGCAGCAGTGTACAAAAGGGAGGGGGAAAATGTAAATTGTCCCGTAGCGATTTTATGAATTGTTTAGCAGTCTTACGGCTTAGGGGTAGAAGCTGTTGATGAGCCTTTTGGTCCTAGACTTGGCGATCCGGTACTGCAGCAGAGAAAACTGGAGTCTCTGACAATTTTATGGGCTTTCATCTGACATTATTATATAGGTCCTATTATATAGGTCCTGAATAGCAGGGGGCTTGGCACCAGTGATGTACTGGGCCGTTCGCACTATAGCCTCTGTTGCGCCTTACATTCAGATGCTGAGCTGTTGCCATACCAGGCGGTGATGCTACCGGTCAGGATGCTCTTGATGGTGCAGCTGTAGAACCTTTTGAGGATCTGGGGACCCATGCCAAATCTTTTCAGTATCCTGAGGGGGAAAAGGTTATGTTGTGCCCTCTTCACAACTGTCTTGGTATGTTTGGACCTTAAAAGTGTGTCTGTTGGCAAGGTTAAAAACATATAAACAGTGCTTTTCACATTGAGTAATTCTTATTATTATTCAACATGTCCTCACCTGGGATTTGAACTCACAACCCCTTGGTTCAGAGCATTCTGGTCTTCCTGCTATTCCACCATGTAGAGTATGTGAGCATTATCAGTTAATGGTGAGAGAATAGTGAGTTTAATTTGATTGACTTATCTCAGCAATTTGTAGGGGGAATGCTGTAACCCAAATTGTTGTGAGTTTGAATCCCAAGACATGTTGAATAATATTGACTTTATACAGTATAAGTAAGTAAACTTTGTGAGTGTCCCTGACCTTGCCAACAGACAAAGAACTGTGACTGGATCAGGAGTTCACCAATCAGAGCAACAGTAGCAAGGGGTGACGTACAATTAAAAGTTTTTTGGGGGGGTTGAGAACGTTTCATTGGGACCATCAAGTGACGTCCGGACAACAGATACACAGGAATGTTCCTGCAACGTCCCCATGAACCCTGAATATCTTATATCCGGACGACATGGCAACCATGTTTGGTGTGATGTTGAGGGAATATTCTCCTCACCCTCAGAAAATTGGACACAGGAATGTTCTTGCAATGTTCATGTGAAACATGCATAGGAAATGCGTTTCTTATACGGAGACTGGTAACCATGGTCTGCGTATGTTTGGTGCAGTGGAGACCCTTCATTCAGGGCAGGTGGGGCAAAAGCCTGTTTTGCATGTTATTCTGGCATTCATTTGTGTCACATATCAGTTTGCAAACAATGTAAAAAAACATATATATAATTTTCCTTGAGTTAACCCTTTCATGCGTGAGTTCCAAATATCTCTAACGGTCGCACCAGCGTTAGTTTTTTTAACGTGCGTGATGTTAGAGCGTTCTCTCTGTTCCAGAATGTGATTGTTACGCAACACTACAAACCAAGGCACGCAGCCTGTTTTTATTCATAGGCTGTTTTCAACTTGTCAATTTCAAAAGAAATTATAACAAGTTTTTTATTTTCTAAGAACAGTTTGAATTGAGGTGTATTACGTACGCCTCATTCTTTCACATAAAAGTAGTAACTGTAACTTTTGCAGACCAATTAATTTCTTAGACATTTCTGAATAGGACAAAATTCCCCAAGCACAAAATTCCCCAAGCAAATTCCCCAAGCTGCATACAAACATGGTCTCTTTCTTGAGTAAGGCAACTCCAAAATGCAGTTCAATCCCCCTTGGGTGATGCCATAGATTTACAGTAGAAGTGCCCATCCAAGAAGGCTCAAGGTCATTGGCCACAGATAAAATTAGGTCAATTCACATTATATCTAGTGTAGCTTTGACTGCACTGATCATGCCATCGCCATACTTTCCAAATCTTAGCTAGCGAGCAAGATAAGCAGTCATCATCATGAATCACATAGACAATCATTTTCAATCATTGTCATATGTTGAGAAATGTACAGATAAAACGTATCGGTCCTCATCGGCCATTGGACATAAACATTACACAACAAGTCGGAGATCGCAAATTTCACAATGAGTGGATTTCGGAAGGAATCAGTGGCTAACTGTGAGTGTCGCAAAGCATTCACTATTTTTGCTTCCCCTGCCTGCCATACGGTGGAGAGAGTGTGTGGTCCAAATCTGAGTTGAAGGATTTGAAACATCTGTCTGAAAGGGTCACTTTTCCAAGCTTAAAATAAAACGTTCACATGCTACAGAAACAGATCGGAAACGTTTGAATACAATGGCCATGCTGTCAATCCAACATGACTTCATCCAGAGAATGCCAGACTTTGACGACAAAGTTTGACCACGAGGACAGTCGCACCACCTTCCTGTTGTAGTGAGCACAGCACAACAGCGAGTCCAAAAAATGTATTGTATGCTGCTGCGTAAATGATGTAACAGCAACTACATTTCGAACAACTACATTTGCCAAACTGTAGAATAACCACTAGTCCATGTGTTCCACATGTCAGCACTCGCAGCATATAGCCTATGCTACGAAGCAAACTAAAAACATAATACAATGTAAAATATGCTTAAATATTTCATCTGTTTCGAAAAACATTGCACTGCTATTAAGATTTTTACTGTAGGAGCATTTCGTTTGAAGAGAATTCTGTTGACTGCTTGGAGGGGGTGACTAAGGCCAGTCTTGCCTGCGACCTGCGGAGGTGGTACTCGAAACGTGAGAATTTTTCAGCTTTAAATGAGGCATACTGTACATTGTCTAGCCGTGGGTCATTTTTTGATAACTCTCAAGAATCTATCATAGTATAAAAACTGTTTTATTTATTCTCCACTATTATCAACAAAGTAATCTATCAAAGACAATTTGTAACTAATATCAGTCATTGTTCGAAGATGGAGCTTCATTCACGTTGCTTCAACTTCGTTTGGTTGATTTCACCATCAAGTACCTCTTAGATGTGGTTCTGGACCTGTTCCAACCAACATTTTGATGTACAAAGCGCTCTCTGAATGTCATAGGGTCCCGTGCTTTATAGTGCCAGAAAGTCCTATTTGTGGTCTCTCCACTCCCACTCTCTTAGCAGAGCTGACTTGAAGTGTCAGGTTTCAGCCCCCACATTTGCATAGGGCGTGATGTGTCACATTTTCTTGCCAATCCAGACAAAGGAACGATTTCCTGTGCCTGTGAAAATCACAGCTCCACTTGCATACGAAACGGGAGAGTCTAGAGGAAGCAACAATAGTAATTTCATCTCGCTCTGCTATTCTCAGCTGGATTTAGAGCTCCCGACATGAAAAAAATATATAATAATTAATCTCTCCGGAGAAGTGAGTTGGTATGAACCAATCCAGATATGAGCATCGCCAACCGGTAGTTATATCAGTCTGTCTGAAACAGACAGACGCCGACAGGCAGTCAGACAAACATACAGACAGACTCAAAGAGACAGACTGACAGACAGAGAAACAGAGCTAGAGAGACGGAGATAGATACTGAGCCATTCCCGTGCAGATTTTTTTAATTTGACTGAGTTCAACCAATGACAGCTCCCCCTCCACAAGTGCAATCTTTCAGCCATTTCGGGTAGGTATAATAACAGAAGATCTACTGTCATCTCTCTCCCTGATGAGACCGTTAATACCTGCTATTTGACTCCTTCAAATGAGAGCTGGTGAAAAGGAAACGAAAGTTTGAAAAAATATAAATGGATGCTCGAAAGCACTGAGAAACAATGCAGCCCGTATGAGACACGCTGCAACAAGTCTCGTTTCTTAGAACCAATTTAGATACTGTTCGATAAGATCAAAAGAAGGGTTAATATTAGTTTAAGCTTTTTAATGGGCATTCCAACATGTCACACCAATCATATTAACATTCCATTTGGATGAATCAAAAATGAACTATGGATTCTGAACTTCTCCTGCAACAGGTTATACAATTAAGATACATATCACTATGATACAGATATAGTAACACAGCTATATGTACTGTATAATACAATAATTATCAAGTGAATCAATAAAGATATCAGGCAGTAAATGACAGTTCAGCAACACAACATAAAGAGGCAGATATCTTACCTACTGACAGCAGTAGCAAAGCTAAGGTGATGATAGAATTCAATCAAATCCACTTTGTGGAAAAACACACTAGGGTTGAATGGAGGGTACCTGGTTACCGAGATTTACAGGGATTTACCGCCCAAAACCACTCCCGTTTCCCGGGATAAATAACTGAGAAATCGGTAAATTATAATAAATTATTTACAGTATCAGTCAAAAGTTAGGACACACCTACTCATTCAAGGGTTTTTCTTTTTTTACTATTTTCTACATTGTAGAATAATAGTGAAGACATCAAAATGATGAAATAACTCAAATGGAATCATGTAGTAACCAAAAAAAAAAGCGCTAAACATATCAAAATATATTTTAGATTTGACATTCCTCTTGCTTTGATGACCGCTTTGCACACTCTTGGCATTCTCTCAACAAGCTTCATGAGGTAGTCACCTGGAATGCATTTCAATTAACAGGTGCCTTCTTAAAAGTTTATTTGTGGAATTTCTTTCCTTAATGCGCTTGAGCCAATCAGTTGTATTGTGACAAGTTATTACATTAAAAAAAGTATTTAAATAAAGGTTAACTAGGCAAGTCAGTTAAGAACAAATTTCTACTTACAATGACGGCCTACCAAAAGGCAAAAGGCCTCCTGCATTGCAGCAAAACCATGACAACACAGCATGGTAGCACACAACATTACAGCATGGTAGCACACAACATTACAACATGGTAGCAACACAACATGGCTGCAGCACAAAACATGGTACAAACATTATTGGACACAGACAACAGCACAAAGGGTAAGAAGGTAGAGACAACATTACATCACACAAAACATCCACAAACATCAGTAAGAGTGTCCATGATTGAGTCTTTGAATGAAGATAAAAAACTTTCCCGTTTCAGTGTTTGCTGCAGGTAGGGGTGGTATACAGAAGATAGCCCTATTTGGCAAAAGACAAAGTCCATATTATGGCAAAAACAGCTCAAATCAAATCAAATGTTATTGGTCACATACACATGGTTAGCAGATGTTATTGCGATGATAGTGAAATGCTTGTTGTAAGGGATTTCCTCCTCTTCTTCCGAAGAGGAGAGGCGAAAAGGATCAGAGGACCAATATGCGGCGTGGTAAGTGTCCATGATTCCTTTTAATACGTAAATGTACACATGAACAACTGAATACAAAAACAAGAAATGTGAAAACCCCAAACAGTCCTATCTGGTGCAGACACAGAGACAGGAACAATCACCCACAAGCACACAGTGAAACCCAGGCTACCTAAGTATGATTCTCAATCAGAGACAACTAATGACACCTGCCTCTGATTGAGAACCGTACTAGGCCGAAACATAGAAATACCCAAATCATAGAAAAACAAACATAGACTGCCCACCCCACCTCACGCCCTGACCATACTAAATAAAGACAAAACAAAGGAAATAAAGGTCAGAACGTGGCACTTGTGCTTCTAGTTCCGGCAGTGCAGTAATATCGAACAATTCCACAACAACTACCTACTACACACAAATCTAAGTAAAGAGATGGAATAAGTCACTTACCACACCGCATATTGGTCCTCTGATCCTTTTCGCCTCTCCTCTTCGGAAGAAGAGGAGGAAATCCCTTACAACAATCATCAAGTTTGCGGACGACACAACAGTGGTAGGCTTGATTACCAACAACGACGAGACAGCCTACAGGGAGGAGGTGAGGGCCCTCGGAGTGTGGTGTCAGGAAAATAACCTCACACTCAACGTCAACAAAACTAAGGAGATGATTGTGGACTTCAGGAAACAGCAGAGGGAACACCCCCCTATCCACATCGATGGAACAGTGAGTGGAGAGGGTAGTAAGTTTTAAGTTCCTCGGCATACACATCACAGACAAACTGAATTGGTCCACTCACACAGACAGCATCGTGAAGAAGGCGCAGTAGCGCCTCTTCAACCTCAGGAGGCTGAAGAAATTCGGCTTGTCACCAAAAGCACTCACAAACTTCTACAGATGCACAATCGAGAGCATCCTGGCGGGCTTTATCACCGCCTGGTACGGCAACTGCTCCGCCCACAACCGTAAGGCTCTCCAGAGGGTAGAGAGGTCTGCACAACGCATCGGGGGCAAACTACCTGCCCTCCAGGACACCTACACCACCCAATGTTACATGAAGGCCATAAAGATCATCAAGGACAACAACCACCCGAGCCACTGCCTGTTCACCCCGCTACCATCCAGAAGGCGAGGTCAGTACAGGTGCATCAAAGCTGGGACCGAGAGACTGAAAAACAGCTTCTATCTCAAGGCCATCAGACTGTTAAACAGCAACCACTAACATTGAGTGGCTGCTGCCAAACACTGACTCAACTCCAGCCACTTTAATAATGGGAATTGATGGGAAAGTATGTAAAATATATCACTAGCCACTTTAAACAATGCTACCTAATATAATGTTTACATACCCTACATTATTCATCTCATATGTATACATATATACTGTACTCTATATCATCTACTGCATCTTTATGTAATACATGTATCACTAGCCACTTTAACTATGCCACTTTGTTTACATACTCATCTCATATGTATATACTGTACTCGATACCATCTACTGTATCTTGCCTATGCTGCTCTGTACCATCACTCATTCATATATCTTTATGTACATATTCTTTATCCCCTTACACTTGTGTTTATAAGACAGTAGTTTTGGAATTGTTAGTTAGATTACTTGTTGGTTATTACTGCATTGTCGGAACTAGAAGCACAAGCATTTCGCTACACTCGCATTAACATCTGCTAACCATGTGTATGTGACAAATAAAATTTGATTTGGTTTGATTTGAATATATAAATATATGGATGAGCGATGACAGAATGGCATAGGCAAGATGCAATAGATGGTATAAAAATACAGTATAACAGTGAGCACCATAATTCATTGGACAGTGACCATTTTTTTGTTATTTTGGTTCTGTATTCTAGAACTTTGAGTTTGAAAGGATACAATGACAATGAGGCTGAAGTGCAGACTGTCAGCTTTAATTTGAGGGTATTTTCATACATATCGGATGAACCGTTTAGAAATGACAGCACCTTTTGTACATGGTCCCCCCATTTTAAGGTACTACAAGTATTCGTTGAATTGGCTTCACAGATGTGTGTCGTTAGGCAGGTGTATTCATTTGTCTCGTTAGTGAATGCAGGAGAGCTGTTGGTGAATAGTATTGATTCTAGACTTTGCTATTGCCTTTGTAGGTTGTTGTTGGGGTGTGACAACATGAGGAAGACAGCAGTGTCGGTGTAAAGGAAGCTGGCCATCATAAGGCTCAGAAATGAAAATCAATCAATCAGGAACATTGCAAAAACCCTTGGCATGCCCAAGTCAACAATTTGGTTCTTCAATTATGCCAAATCTTCAATTTGGAACTCAATTATGTCAAAATACCCGGTAGACTGAGGAAGACCACTGCAGTGGATAACCACAGAATACTCTCTATGGTGAAGAAAACCCCCTGACAACAGCCCAACAGATCAAAAACACTCTCCTGGATGCAGGTGTAGATGTGTCAAAGTCTACCATACATAGAAGACTACACCAGCAGGACTACAGATGGTACACTACAAGATGCAAACCACTGATAAGCCTGAAGAACAGAAAGGCCAGATTACAGTTTGCTAAAAAAAAAACACCTAAAAGAGCCCCAAGAGTTCTGGAAAAAAAGTATTGTGGACAGATGAGTAAGATTAACATGTACCAGAGTGATGGAAAGAGGAAAGTGTGGAGAGAAAAAAAACATGCCCATGATCCAAAGCATACCACCTCATCCGTGAAACATGGTGGAGGGGGTGTTATGGCTTGGGGCTATATGGCTGCCAGTGGAATAGGCTCACTTGTCTTCATCGATGATGTGACTGCAGATAGTAGAACAATTCATTTTGAAGTCTACAGAAATATTTTACCTGCTCAGATAAAACAAATGCCTCCAAACTCATTGGAAGGCACATCATCATGCAACAAGACAATGACCCTAAACATACTGCTAGAGCAACGAAGACGGTTTTGATGGCCAAAAAGTGGAAAATCCTTGACTGGCCGAGTCAATCACTGGATCTGAATCCAATTGAACATACATTTTACATGCTGAAGAGGAGACTGAAGGCAATAAGTCCCCAAAACAAGCAGGAACTGAAGATGGCTGCAGTACAGGCCTGGCAGAGCATCACCAGGGAAGATACCCAGCGTCTGGTGATGTCGATGCATATCAGACTTCAAGCAGTAATTGCATGCAAAGGATATGCAACCGAATATTAACAATGATTACTTTATTCTACATTATGCTAAACTGTCCAATGTGTTTTGATGCCCGAAAATAGGGGGGACTATGTACAAAAGCTTCTATAATTTCTAAACGGTTCATCTGATATGTATGAAAATACCCTCAAATTAAAGCTGACAGTCTGCACTTCACCCTCATTGTCATGTATCCTTTCAAACTCAAAGTTCTAGAATACAGAACCAAAATAACAAAGAAATGGTCACTGTCCAATGAATTATGGTGCTCACTGTATACATATGGGATGAGTAATGCAAGATATGTAAACATTATTAAAGTGGCATTATTAATTAAAGTGACTGTGGCCAATGATTTCAAGTCTGTATGTAGGCAGCAGCCTCTCTGTGTTAGTGACGGATGTTTAACTGCCTTTTGGCCTCGAGATAAAAGCTATTTTTTGTCTCTCTGTCCCAGCTTTGATGCACCTGTACTGACCTCACCTTCTGGATAGTAGCGGGATGAACAGGCTGTGGCTCAGGTGGTTGTTGTTCTTGATGATCTTTTGGCCTTCCTGTGACAACGGGTGCTGATGGTGTCCTGGAAGCAGGTAGTTTGCCCCCAGTGATCCGTTGTGCACACCGCAGCACCCTCTGGAGAGCCCGGTAGGATGCTCTTAATTGTGCATCTGTAAAAGTTTGTGAGGGTTTCAGGTAACAAGCCAAATTTCTTCAGCCTCCTGAGGTTTCCTGAAGTCCACGATCATCTCCTTTGTTTTGTTGACTTTGATTGAGCGGTTGTTTTCCTGACATCACACTCCGAGTGCCCTCACCTCATCCCTATAGGCTATCTCGTCATTGATGGTGATCAAGCCTACTACTGTTGTGTTGTCTGCAAACTTCATGATTGAGTTGGAGGCATGCATGGCCATGCAGTCATGGGTGAACAGGGAATACAGGAGGGGGCTGAGCACGCACCCTTGTGGGGCCCCAGTGTTGAGGATCAGCGAAGTGGAGATGTTGTTTCCTACCTTCACCACCTGGGGGCGGCCCGTCAGGAAATCTAGGAGCCAATTGCACAGGGCCGGCAGCCTTGCGGGGGTTAATGCCTTACCCACGTCAGCCTCGGAGAAGGAGTGCCCGCAGTCCTTGGTAGCGGGCCGTGTCGGTGGTACTGTATTATCCTCAAAGCGGGAAAAGATATTTAGGTTGTCTTGAAGCAAGACGTCGGTGTCCGTGGCGTGGCTGGGTTTCTTTTTGTAGTCCGTGATTTCCTGTAGACCCTGCCATATAAGCAAAGTGAAATGACAGTCCATCGTTACTTTAAGACATGAAGGTCAGTCAATCCGCAAAATGTCAAGACACATCTCAACATCAACTGTTCTGAAGATACAGCGTGAATCAGGCCTTCATTGTCGAATTGCTGAAAAGAAACCACTAGTAAAGAACAACAAGAAGAAGAAGAGACTTGCTCGGACCAAGAAACACGATCAACTTGTTTGGTTACTACATGATTCCATATGTGTTATTTCATAGTTATGTCTTCACTATTATTCTACAATGTAGAAAATAGTAAAGAAAAACCATTGAATGAGTTGGTGTATCCAAAGTTTTGACTGGTACTGTAAATGAACAGCATGCAGTGAAATAGAATTGTTAAGTTATTGTATATGCTATGTCTAAATCTGGCTTCTCTACGGCCTCTGCATGATGAATCAACGCTCAGGGTAGGGACATACTGTACCGCCCATCTCAGTATGGAGCGTAGTTCACAATGTATGTAGACCTAGCATCTATCTCATCATGGTAACTTTTTTTTACATTTTGACAGGTAGGTCTACATTTGCTGCAGCATAGTTTATGCTACAGTCATATAAAGACTGAATGCACGTCTAATTTACCACTAATGTTTTTGTTTTTTTTTACTTTTAAAACGTTGTACAGAAATTGGTAGTTACAGTCTTGTCCCATCGCTGCAACTCCCGTACGGACTCGGGAGAGGCGAGGGGGTCGAGAGCCATGCATCCTCTGTAACACAACCTCGCCAAGACGCACTGAAGTCAGCGTGAGGAGTCACTAGAGCTTGAGGACATCCCAGCCGGGCCAAACCCTCCCCTAAACCGGACGGCGCTGGGCCAATTGCGACACCGCCCAGGACTGCGATGTAGTGCCTTCGACCACTGCGCCACGCTGGAGGCCATTTACCACTAATTTAGCAACCTACTCTAATTACCTGGCTCCATCTGCACCTTTATTTTAGAAACGCAATATATTGTATATTTACAACATTAAAATAAGCCCATTATGCACTTTCATCTACAAATAATCACACTTCCTAGACAGTTCACCTAAACCCTTCAATAGATCATTTCAGGTTAATTCTGAAATCCATCTATATAACACAAGACACTGCGATAAACTTGTCTTCACATCACCAAAACCTCATCATCCCTCAATAACTTCAAGCAAACACTGGGGGTCAGCCTGATGAACCAAACTACCCAGGAACCCCCTCCATGTAGCCTAACTCTCTCTCACACACACACACACATAATCAAACATGTTTTTTCTTGTATACTGAGTGTATCATGCACAATTATAATTAACGTGCTTTGTTTAACTGTTTGACCGAACGTTTAGTTTGTTTTGTACTTATATTCGTGGTGTGGTTTTCATATAAGCCACTTTTGGGCTTCAAAACTCTTCTTCACACCGTTTTCACCAGTTTTTTATTTATTTGTACTTTCACCTATTTTCTTTGGTGCGAGTAAACAAAACCTAAACAAAAGCAATGTCATGGTTTTGAACGATGTGCGTAATTCAAGTCCATATAACACAGTATAATACAGTACAGTAATACAGTACAAACTCAAAAAGATTAACTTCTGAAACTAGTTTCATTTATTTACCTAAGACAGCATTTAGCTAGCTATATCCATGGGCTTTTATGGTTTTCGATCGTGCGTAAGGTGCAGTAGCCTGTATGTATTAGATAATGGCACAATCATTTAGGCTTTTTGGGCTTGGGCATTTTAAATGTTGTTTATTTAGGGTTCATAACATGTATTTAATATATGGCCCATCAGGCTCAGGTAGCATCAGGTTTGAATTTTCATGTTGATCATAGCTATAATCAAATCCAGACATTCTGTATTTATATGCTTTATAATGCTTTTGAATGGCACTTCCGGGTTTGACAGGACATACTGGGTTACCTGTTAGAAAAGGGATTTATTCTCGGGATTGATCATTTGGAAAACATCAGGAAAATATTCAACCCTAAAACGCACACAAACATACACACACCCACACATCAAACACCTCCTCATTCTGATTTGCTACAGTGCTGGGTGTCCAAGGTGACCAATCCAACTAGTTCCACTAAGGGACACAATTTCAAAAAAAGAGCTCCACCTCAGGGTTCGATCTCAGTCAATCCAAACAGACCCCAAAGAAAGCCTGAATCTCTAGATGCCTGGCAGCAGCACGCTCAGCAGCACCTCCCTCTCCCCCAGCAGCACATCTCTCTTCAGACTGGTTCCCTTGTTCACCACCTTCATCTTCATGGCCAGGCTCTTGACCTGGGCGGCCGGCACCGCGTCAAAGAAGAAGTCCTCGTTGAACATGGGGTTCCTGCTGTTATTGATGATGGTGCTCCTCTGCTTCTGCTGCTTGCCCGGGTTCAGGTACAGAGACACGCAGCAGTTGATGCTCTTCACGTCCGTCTGTTTCTCGTACAGGTCCTCGGCGGCGAGCACTCGGACCCTCAGCCGGGCCGCCTCGGCATCATAGTGAGTGCTGAGCCTCAGCGTGCCACCTTTGTTGAGGTTGACCGAGTGCTCACGCTGGAGGAGGTCTGAACTCGCCCCCCCGGAGCCGGTCCCCTTGCGGGCGCGGAAGTTAGGGGAGGGAGGGCAGCGCAGGTGGCGGCGCTGCAGGCTGGGGGTGGTGTCGGGCGAGCTGCACTCGTTTGTGGACAGGGATCTGCGGCGTGCCAGGGTATGCTTGGCACGAGATACCTGAGAGGGAGAAAACATCTGTGAAGGGAAGGGATGGTTATATAATATATCATATAGGGCCATATACATGAAATTCTGAACTAAATGTATTTTAAAAACATGTACTTAAAGTGATCATCCTTAGATGTTAACATCCTAACTGTTTACCTTGGCCTGCGTCTCCTGTGTGATGGATCGGAGGAGGGAGGCGGAGCGGGTGAGGAGGGGGGAGGTAATGGGGGAGGACTCGGCTGAAGAGCACGTGTCGCTCTCACCCCCACTGAAGTAGCGGTAGGGGTTGGGGACAGAGGGGGTCAGGTGGTTCCCCCGGTTGTGTCTCTGGGAGCCCGGGGAGGTATGGGGGCTGCTGGGGTCTCTGTGGAAGATGGACTCCTTGCGGTGGCTGTGGGGGCTCTCCACCAGTGTGAAGAACCCATACGAGGTCTGGGCCTTGGGGACGTAAGGCAGGGACATGTCTGTCTGGGACTGTGGCACTGCGTTGGTGTCTCCCCCCTCCCCTACCCCACTCCCTGGATCGTCTGTGCTCTCAATCTGGATGATGTGGCGGTTAGCGGCCCTCAAAAGGCTGCGGGTGTCCTCAGCAAGACAAGAAAGCAGGCGCGGGCTGCGGGGGTTCAGGTTGCAGCTGCCCTGGGTCTGGCTGCAGATGGTGTGCTCGGAGGTGTAGGGGCGCAAGGTGGAGTGGGGCTTGGGCTCCGGCGTGAGGGACTCTGTCTCTGGGGGGCAGCAGATGAGTTTGTGGGGGATGAAGAAGTCGGGGATCTTACCGGGGGTGATGATGTTGGTGTGGATGGAGACGGGGTCTGTCTGGTTCTGCTGCTTGTCCCCCGCCAACGCAGAGTGACCGCCATGAGAACCACGGAACTTCTCCAGGAGCCACATGCTTCCCCCAGAGCCTGAAGTTAGCTAGCTGCAGACACAGAAGGACAAAACGTGATGATGTCATTTAGTCACAGGTCGGTAGGAAACAACATCCCCTTGTGTCAACATGTAATTCAAACTGTGCATACAGAAAGATAAGAGTGGGAGAGTTCATAAAGGCAAATGTGGAAAAGTGGGTGGTTCTCAATAGCAAACAGGTTTCTCATTAGGTCCATTTAAGGGTTTCGGCGAGACCTTATCCAACTGACTTCTGAGAACATTCTAGGAGCAGTAAAACATGCATTAACCTCGGGACCATTAGAAGATGTTCAGTACAGGTCACGGTTTGGTCTCAGTATAATATTATATAGTAATAAGGCATTTTGATGTCCATTAGGTAACATTACGAATAGGTTCCTATTTGGTTCTGTTAGGACAGTTATCCCTGGGACATTCAATGACCACAATGGGACGTTTCATGCTAGTCAAGGGGATGTCACGTAAACGTTTCCCGGGGGACTTTTGTGTAGCTCCCTGTAAAAGTTACCAGGACTTAATTGAGGACCATGTCAAGACTTTTTTAGGACGTTCTCAGTACTTTCATTTTACTAGTCATTGGGAGGTCTTATGATGGTCCTCTGGGAACATTCTCTGGGGAACATTGTTTTTAAGCTAAGTGCGATGCTTTTCAGCTGAAATAGTGTAAAAAATGTCATCAATAACCACGTTTCCATAAAACCATTTCATGCCGGTGAATTACCTGACGCATGAAAAAAAGTCAAGACCGGGCTCATGGAAACATGAAATTTCGGTACAATTTTATAAACGCAGACAGACAATTTGTTCGTTCGACATGGTGTCTATAAAATTAATTATGAGAGAAATGGCGGTGGAAACTCCTTTATGTGCAAATATTTATATAATAATCATCATATCGAAGTTAACTTGAAGTCAAGTGATGATATGTTGTGTGGTCTTCCTACTACGACTCTAGAAAGCATGCACTTCATTAGGCTACAGATAAATTAGGAACTTCACAGGGTGGTGAATATGCAAGGTGACGAGCTTGAAGCTCCTTTCCAATAAATATCCAGGATCTTATTCTAGTGATCGATGCTTGGCTGCCGTTTGACAATTACAAATAATTCCGCTCTTGTTCATAATAATCTCATAATATAGGTAGCCTACCCGCACTGTATCTGCGAGCTGTTGGCAAATCATGCAGTCTAATTAAAATGTTTTGGGCTAATAGGTCCAGGTGGACTAATTGAGAACATGATAAGACTTTATTGATTTTATCCGGTCTTAAATAACAAAACAGTAATAAAACAAAGAATTAAGCATTTAGGTTGATTTGCTATAATTAGTGTAGGTCTCTGAAATATCTTAACATAAACAAATCATGTTTTAAAATAAGTACATTTAGAGTGTTTAGTTTTGAATGTTTTCCCCCTCCAGGCACTGACTTTCATTAACGAGAAGTTTCCCGTAAGTGCGCATAACCTATCCAAGAGAGCGGCGTATTGTGGCCTGTATTGTGCGCATCTGTTTAATGATTGCTTCCACCAAACGAAGAAACATTTGCATATCTAGTGAAATGTACACGGTTGCCTATAAACCAGGATAAAATGTAACCATTAAGTTTGTAGCCAATTTCACATTATGCGCCGTTGAACAACTTTTACGCGCTAAACAGAATACCTAGATTTAGGCGGGACGGTCCCTGATAGCAGAACAACTTGTAAAATAGACACAGACCGACTCACAGTGTCACTGATCGAAAAGCGGCGATGAGCCGACCGGTAGGCTGCAAGACAAACGAATAACCTGTTGGATCACAGGAACTCACCGTTGGGCTGAAGTGTTTCCCTCCCTCTCCTCCCGATAGAAATAGAAAATTGTTCAACTTCGCTCACAGGCGTCTGTCCCTGTCCCCTTAATACTTTCCGTGATTCGCTTCACATGGGTTGCCTAACTAACCTACCTTCCGTCAGACAGAGTAACTGTGGGGGAAACAAACAATAATTGGGGCTCTGATGAGTCCACGTCTCGTTTACATATGGACCCTGCCCGCTGCTGCGCTCTCCATGGTGACGACAAGCCAATGGGAGGTTCCCAGGCTGTCCACGCACCCTACTCAAAATAGGATTTAACGCCTAATTACGTGTTTTGATTTGAACCGAAGGGCAAATAGTTGTTTCCTTCCTATTTGTCTATAGAAACGTTCTCATTGTATTTGCAAACATCATCATTAACGGATTTATCCATTAAATCAAAGGGGCCTGACATCAGTGAATCAGATCAGAGATCCTCCTGCAGGAGACATGTAAAATTGACGGGCATTTCTTCACACCATATTCTGCTGCAGTCGCTGACAAGTGCTTCTGAGGAAGACGTGTTCCATTTGGCTCCCAGAGCAGATAGACCATAGAAATAGAATTACTGCAAAACCTGGCGTTGATGACATCACCATGTAATCCTTCATTCCCTCTTTGCCAGCAGGGCTGGTGGTGGTCTATGGCTGTGATAACTTGATGGATCAGTCCCTTGGTGAAGTTAGAGTGACATTCTGGCTCCTCTATTACAGTAGATTACTCTGTATTGCTGGGCCATTGGGGGAAGGAGATGAGATGGTATATGGGCAGAGTTGCACCGTGGAGAGCTGTCAGAGTTTCCCTGGGCTCTGAGGAGACAGACTGTTGCTCAGCTTCCATAGCTGCATCAACAAGTAAATGGGCAATGATGGGGCTGTTAGAGAGAACGTACCTGGCGGTGTCGTCCCTTTGGGCTGTGGGGAAATAAGTCCACTTTATTGTTTGCGATGGCATGTGGAGGATCAGTGGGAGAGTGTTGATATACAATGCATTCGGAAAGTTCAGACCCTTTGACTTTTTCCACCCTTTGCTACGTTACAGCCTTATTCTAAAATTGCCCCCTCCCCACCATTAATCTACACACAATGCCCCATATTGACAAAGCAAAAACATCATGCTAGAAATGTTTGCAAAAAAAATGAATGCACTGTTTCGCTGACAGACAAGGCTCTGCTGATAGCCAGGTGTAGTATTGATTCACTCCATGGTGCTGAAAGGAAAGCTCAGCTGTCGGGGACAGCTTTATGTAGGCCCTAACCATTTGTGGGCATAGTTTGTCACCGTTATAGTGCAATCAATGTATTGTTTAGTGTTATGTTTTGTATTGGCTTCGCTGGCATGCATCTAGAAAAAAAATGCAAATGTGTATGCACGGTTTCTAAATGAGGTCTCTGAAGAGTACAGGGAAAGATGACATCTCAAGAAAATATACATGAGTATACTTTAACAAAAAGGCATATTTAACTTAAACGTCCACACAATTTACTTAAACATACTTTCCAAAAAGTATATGCAAAAAACATTTGCATATTACACAGCATCCTTTTCTGCAGGTACATTTTTGAAATATGTTTATCCTCATATTGACCTTACTTAAAATGTTCATGTTCCAACTGAATAACATTGTACTTTTAATGACATATCACACATTACACATTTATTGAAATGTTAAATTATTACTTTAATGTAAACAACTAAAGTGTGAAATGTGAGTGGTGAACTTGAGGACCACGTGCGACAATCCCTCCCAGTAATTGGGGAACTTGTTTGTTGTCGAAGTGAGGAAAATACTGTAAATGAAGAAGACTGTATTGTTTTTTTTATGAGATGTTGATTATAATAAATACCCCTTTGATATCATACAAGCAAGCCAAAAACCTGTGAGTACAAAAATGCACTTCACGTCATAAAACTCATGTCATATACAGTGTCAGTGTTTAGGATCACTATGTTTGATGTACAGTTAGCAGATGACATGGGGTCATACCCTGGGTGTTTCTGAACAGAATGAGCATATTGTGAAGAAAAAAATATCACCGCGGCACACGCAACAGAATGCACTTATGACTCTTTTCTGTGCGCACCAAAATGATGTTTCCCAGAATTGCTTTGCGAATGCCTAACACTGTAATATCATATTTTATAACTTAGCTAGCCATGTTGGCAGTAGAACAAGGTTTCAAATGATGCCCACCTCACCCAGATTACGATTAATAAATGGACCATTTTTGGATTGAGTAAACGACAGTAGTTGTGTGATTGCAGGGATGCAGGGTTGTGTTCCAAACAAAATAACCACAAGTGTGCTTGCTCTAGTTCCTCAACAACAGCTAGGAAAGCAAACTACCTGTAGCTCAGGACCTGAAGTGAGGATATGCATATACATTTGAAAGGAAACACTTGTTTGTGGAAACGTTAAATTAATATAGGAGAATGTTACACATTTATTCTGGTAAAAGATAATACAAATAAAAAAACATGTGTTTTTGTACCATGATCTTTGAAATGCAAGAGAAAGGCCATAATGTATTATTCCAGCCCAGGTGCAATTTGTATCAGGACTGGCCAAATGTGTCTAATTGGTTTATTAATATCTACTGTAAATTGGGCAGTGCAGTTAGATGAACAATAATGTAAGCTTTCTGCCAATATCAGATATGTATATGTCCTGGGAAATGTTCTTGTTACTTATGCTCATGCTAATCACATTAGCCTACATTAGCTCAACTGTCCCGCAGGGGACCCACCGATACTGTAGGGGTGCTCTTTTACAAGCATTCAGTTTAGGATTGTCCAGGATCAATTCCCCTACTTGGGATTTTAAAGGAAATATTCAAATTTGTTTAAGGAAAAAGTTGCTCTAAGAGAGTTTGAAAATATTTACACTTTTTGGAAGTCTCTCTCTTTCTCTTATTGGAAAGGTTAACGTCATTAAAATTCATGTGTGGCCCAAATGTTTATATTTACTTCAATGTTTACCTATCTTTATTCCATAATCTTTTTTCAAATCACTGAACCAAGCATTCATGTATTTTATTTGGGATGGCAAGGTACCACGGATTGGTAGAAAACATTTACAGAAGCCTAAGGCATTGGGTGGTTTAACTCTACCAACTTTTCAGACATTCTATTGGGCTGCAAATTTTAGAGCCCTTTTGTACTGGCTACAGACTGATACTAATGGCCCAAGACCACTCTGGATCCAGATCGAGTCTGAATCACGTAAACCTGCTGCACTTTCCTCTGTGTTGTGCTCGTCTCTCCCACTGTCCCGAGGCAAAAGGTGTGTCAAGCCAATTGTAAAGCAGTCTCTGTGCTGCACAGGGTGCATTAGTCCTCTTTTAGCACTAGACACAGCCTCATTCAATTCAAGGTGGTTCACTGTATCTACTGGTCCGGGGCCAAACTCTGAAGATTATTCTTTGATTTTGATCCTACCTGTGTTCAATGTAAAACGGAGGCAGCCACACTGTTTCATGTGTTTTGGGACTGTCATAAAACTGTCTGGTTTCTGGGAATTCTTATTTAAAATGTTTCTATGATATATATGGCACTGTTCTAGATCCGTCTCCCCTTACAGCCCTTTTTGGAGTACGGCCCATAGGCAGCCCTCTGTCAAGACTTCAGTTGGACACTGTTGCTTAACTCTTTTAGCTAGATGGCTATAACACTCCAGAACTGGAAGATGGCGGTTCCCCGATCTTATAACTATTGGGTGGGAGATGTGTTGTGCTCTCAGAAATTAGATTTAAAAAAAAAAAATTCAATACCCGAGTGGTGCAGTGGTCTAAGGTACTGCATCTCAGTGCAAGAGGTGTCACTACAGTCCCTGGTTCAAATCCAGGCTATATCACTTCTGGCTGTGATTGGGAGTTCCATAGGGCAGCACACAATTGGCCCAGCATCATCTGGATTTGGCCAGGGTAGGCTGTCAATGTAAATACAAATTTGTTCTTAATTAAAGGACTTGCCTAGTAAAATAAAGGTTGAATATAACAAATGTAAATACTCTAATCTTTGGACTTGGACTCCATTCCAGTTTTACTTTATAAAATCCACTCTCTGATGGCATTGTTATTAAAACCAAAATAAATCTGTATTTAACACCCCTGTGATTTGCTGGTTGAAGGAGCATTTATTGTGTGCGTTTTTTGGGGGAGGTCATTGAGATTGGTGCCCATTGATTCTTATTGAATTTAACTTGTGGATGCCTTATTCCTCTTTCCCGGTCAGAGACTAAAAAATTACTTGTTTTGCTCTGTTTGGAAACGATGTAATTGTAAAAAAATGAAGAAAAAAATGAAAACAAGCATTGTAAACTTTAATTTTGGTCTGGTGGATGGTCAGACTGTGGCCATGACTGACTGAATGTGTGAGTGGTTGCATTTCTACACCCCTATCCCTCGGCTGTTTACAGGAACAATGGCGAGGTGACCACTCAGTTCCAGTATTGCTCTTTAACCTCTGTACCCTTCTTCCCACTGTATTTAACTTGTCTAAATTATGGTCTCTTTATACTTATTCTTTATTTTTAATAAAACACATTCTAGTAAAGCATATCATATTATTCATATTGTGTTGTCTTATTATGTGTGTAAAACTGAAGTTTGAAACTGAGTTTTCAAAAAAAATAACCTTTCCCCATGGCACATTTTCTGGCTGGCACCTGCATTGCCTTCATTGTTGTTTTACGCACAAATAATAACTTTGAACATGTGTGTGTTCCTATCAAAGTAAGTGCCTTATTTTCTGTATATTGTGTTGTCGTTTCTCCTGTAGCATACCGCATGCACTGTATGGAGCATAATGTATTTACTGTTTTAATCACGTTTTCAATTACTGGTATCAATTCATACATTCCAATTCTTACATAGATTGTAATGGACACATGATGTGTGTAAAATAATTTTTTGAAGGTTTTTCAAGGTTGATAAGCTAATGCTAAACTATTTGCCATTATGTGTGTTGACATCATACAATGCATTCTGGTTATCACGTAAGTGTCTAGCAGACCAAAGATCTTATAAGAAAATGAGGTGAAGGGATAGTTCACTCGACTCACTTATTGTGCTTTTCAAGACAACTGGTCAAAGATCATTGATGTCAAATCATGACGTCAGTGATCTTCAGTTCAGAAAATTTGTGCTCTAGAAAGAACCCAGAGTTCCCGAGTTGGAATGAACCCACTGAAGTCTGAGATCTCCGAGTTTCCAGTTCCCAGTTGTTTTGAAAATGGCATCGGATTGTAACTATGGTACCTTTTTAGCAAACTAGTTACCAAGCAAGAATTTTGCTATAGACTGTCTAGGAGTGGTCTGAGTGGGGAGGGGAAGACTGAAAATTAGCTGTTTTTGGCAGAGAGGTTTGGAACTCTCTTTGTTATTGGTCTATTAACCAATCTGCATGGTGATATCACCATGGAAACCAGAAACTCCCGCTCATGCAAATCTGCTGATTAGAAGGTCCTGTGTGGATTGCATTTTCAACCAGCAACTATCAGGAAATAACACTGATCCAATGTTTTCACACTTTTACAGTGGTAGTTTCATCAGCTGTTGTACAATGTGATATAAAACACAGGAGAAACCATATTTTTGTTTATTGTACTGGGCCTTTGAGAAACAACGTTCTTCTGTGGGAATTTCAGTAATTCAGCATAACAATTGCTACAGATTTCCTCATGGTTCTATTTGAAGTCATGTTCTCAAAATTTTCTAAGAATGTTAAGAAACAATGTTCTTCTGTGGGAATTTCAGTACTTCAGCATAATGTTTCCTACATGTTTCCTTGTTGTTCTATTTAAAGTCATGTTCTCAAATTGTTCAGAGAACAATAACAAAACTTCCCATGAAAACCACAACAAAACTTTTGGGAACCCAGTTGGTGTCGCAACTGACTGTTGAGAGTTAGAAAAGCGTAATACACAAGGTGCAATTTTGAAAATGGGTAGTGCATCAGCAGTTGTCCACTTGTTATGTCAGTCTCTGACAATCACTCAATTAGCCCACGTCAGCAGTGCTCTGCCTATACACAGAGGGGTCCCCGATAAACAGAGGGAGCCTATAGACAGAGGGGTCCCCGATAAACAGAGGGAGCCTATACACAGAGGGGTCCCCGATAAACAGAGGGAGCCTATACACAGAGGGGTCCCCGATAAACAGAGGGAGCCTATACACAGAGGGGTCCCCGATAAACAGAGGGGGCCTATACACAGAGCGGGCCCCCCGATAGTCAGAGGAGGGCTCCTGAACCAACCAGGGGGGCTTTCAGTTGTGAAACCAACAGTGGTCTTACCAAGTATGAGACTGGTCACGTAAACAGTAGGGCATTGCTGTTCTTTTTTGCAGGTCACTAATAATGGCTTTGTATTTCACTAGAGGTAAGTCAAAATAAAATCTTATTTGTTACATGTTTTGTAAACAAAAGGTGTAGACTAACAGTGAAGTGTTTTGTTACAGGCCCTTCTCTACAATACAGAGAGAGAAAAAAGTGAAATAAAAATAATAACACAAGGAATGAATACACAATGAGTTACAATAACCATATACAGAGGACACCAACACTAAGTTGATGTGCAGGGGTATGTGGTAATATAGGTAGATACTGTATGTACATATACACAAAATTACCAAAAGTATTTGGACACCTGCTTGCCGAACATCTAATTCCGAAATCAGGGGCATTAATATGGAGTTGTTCTCCCCTTTGCTGTTATAACAGCCTCCACTCGTCTGGAAAGGCTTTCCACTAGATGTTGGAACAATACTGTAGGGGACAAGTTCTTCCACACCGATCTCAACAAATCATTTTTGTGTGGACCTCGCTTTGTGCACGGGGGCATTGTCATGCTGAAACAGGAAAGGGCCTACCCCAAACTGTTGCCACAAAGTCTCCTAGACATTTCCACTTTACAATAACAGCATTTATAGTTGAGCTCTAGCAGGGCAGAAATTTGATGAACTGACTTGTTGGAAAGGTGGAATCCAATGACTGCACCATGTTGAAAGTCACTGAGCTCTTCGGTACTGGCCATTTTACTGCCAATGTTTGTCTATGGAGATTGCATAGATGTATGCTTGATTTTATACACGTCAGCAACGGGTGTGACTGAAATAGCCGAATCCACTAATTTCAAGGGGTGTCCATATATTTTTGGTCATGTAGTCTAGGTAGGGATAAAGTGACGAGGCAACAGGATAGATAAATAGTAGCAGCAAAAGAGTTGAACCAAAAAGGGTCAACGCAGAGAGTTTTAACTATATAGCAGTCGTATGGCTGCTATATAGGGGGTAGAATCTTTTCAGGGTCCCGTTTGTTCCAGACTTGGTGCATTGATACCGTTTGCTGTGCAGTAGCAAAGATTTTATAACTTTTGTGGCTGGAGTCTTTGTCAATTTTTAGGGCCTTCCTCTGACACTGCCTGGTATAGAGGTCCTGGATGGCAGGGAGCTCGGCCCCTGTGATGTACTCGGCCGTACACACTACCCTCTGAAGCGCCTTGCGATCGGATGCCGAGCAGTTGCCATACCAGGCAGTGATGCATGCTCTCGATGGTGCAGCTGTAGAACCTTTTGACGATCTGAGGGCCCGTGCCAAATCTTTTCAGCCTCCTGCCTTCTTCATGACTGTGTTGGTGTGTGTAGGCCATGATAATTCTTTAGTGATGTGGACACCGGGGAACTTGAAGATTTCGACACGCTCCACGACAGCCCCGACGATGTGGATGGGGGCATGCTCAGCCCTCCGTTTCCTGTAATCCACAATCAGCTCCTGCGTCTTGCTGACGTTGATGTCACTGAGCACTTCACTATAGGCTGTGTCATCATCGTCGTTCACAGTCATGTTCACTGTCTGTGTCTACGTTATGTCATTGTAACAGACTGTATCTTGTGTATTTCTCCCCCTCAGTTGCTAAAGAAACAGCTAATAGGGAGCCGAATACAGGAAGGAAAGAACATTTGAGAATGTTCTGAATATTTGAATCATAATATACAAAAAATGTTAAAACATTTTTTAGAGCATTGCTCTGGCCTCTCATGACTAATGCACAACAGCAATCCATGCAGGCCAACCCTATCCCTGTAGTGCACGCACAAACACACACCGTTTAGCTGGGTTTAGAACACAGGGTAATGTAATGGTTACAGAGCTAAACTGCTGCATGCCCTCCAAAGGCACACGGTCTGTTTTAATTGGAGGAAAAGCCGAGAGGGAACAAGTCTGTTTCTATTTATAATGAGTTCTATGACTAGAACTCCAATGCTCTGCTGTTCCCATTCCGCCCCCCCTCCCTCTTTATCCTTCCCTACCTACCTCTCAACCTCCTTATTTCCCTCCCTCTTACCCAACAGTCTGCACAACCACTCAACGTATACTGTACCTTCATGTCTCCTCTTTCTCACTCCTTCCATATCTCTGCCCCTCTCTCTCTGACTCATGTCCTCCCCTCTGTTTCACGCCACCTTCTCTCTGCCCCTCTCTCTCTGACTCATGTCCTCCCCTCTGTTTCACGCCACCTTCTCTCTGCCCCTCTCTCTCTGACTCATGTCCTCCCAACTGTTTCACGCCACCTTCTCTCTGCCCCTCTCTCTCTGACTCATGTCCTCCCCTCTGTTTCACGCCACCTTCTCTCTGCCCCTCTCTCTCTGACTCATGTCCTCCCCTCTGTTTCACGCCACCTTCTCTCTGCCCCTCTCTCTCTGACTCATGTCCTCCCCTCTGTTTCACGCCACCTTCTCTCTGCCCCCTCTCTCTGACTCATGTCCTCCCCTCTGTTTCACGCCACCTTCTCTCTGCCCCCCTCTCTGACTCATGTCCTCCCCTCTGTTTCACGCCACCTTCTCTCTGCCCCTCTCTCTCTGACTCATGTCCTCCCCTCTGTTTCACGCCACCTTCTCTCTGCCCCTCTCTCTCTGACTCATGTCCTCCCCTCTGTTTCACGCCACCTTCTCTCTGCCCCCTCTCTCTGACTCATGTCCTCCCCTCTGTTTCACGCCACCTTCTCTCTGCCCCTCTCTCTCTGACTCATGTCCTCCCCTCTGTTTCACGCCACCTTCTCTCTGCCCCTCTCTCTCTGACTCATGTCCTCCCCTCTGTTTCACGCCACCTTCTCTCTGCCCCTCTCTCTCTGACTCATGTCCTCCCAACTGTTTCACGCCACCTTCTCTCTGCCCCTCTCTCTCTGACTCATGTCCTCCCCTCTGTTTCACGCCACCTTCTTCTCTCTGCCCCTCTCTCTCTGACTCATGTCCTCCCCTCTGTTTCACGCCACCTTCTCTCTGCCCCCTCTCTCTGACTCATGTCCTCCCCTCTGTTTCACGCCACCTTCTCTCTGCCCCTCTCTCTCTGACTCATGTCCTCCCAACTGTTTCACGCCACCTTCTCTCTGCCCCTCTCTCTCTGACTCATGTCCTCCCCTCTGTTTCACGCCACCTTCTCTCTGCCCCTCTCTCTCTGACTCATGTCCTCCCCTCTGTTTCACGCCACCTTCTCTCTGCCCCTCTCTCTCTGACTCATGTCCTCCCCTCTGTTTCACGCCACCTTCTCTCCGCCCCTCTCTCTCTGACTCATGTCCTCCCCTCTGTTTCACGCCACCTTCTCTCTGCCCACCTCTCTCTGACTCATGTCCTCCCCTCTGTTTCACGCCACCTTCTCTCCACCCCTCTCTCTCTGACTCATGTCCTCCCCTCTGTTTCACGCCACCTTCTCTCTGCCCCTCTCTCTGACTCATGTCATCCCCTCTGTTTCACGCCAACTTCTCTCTGCCCCTCTCTCTCTGACTCATGTCCTCCCCTCTGTTTCACGCCACCTTCTCTCTGCCCCTCTCTCTCTGACTCATGTCCTCCCCTCTGTTTCACGCCACCTTCTCTCTGCCCCTCTCTCTCTGACTCATGACCTCCCCTCTGTTTCACGCCACTTTCTCTCTGCCCCTCTCTCTCTGACTCATGTCCTCCCCTCTGTTTATCGCCACCTTCTCTCTGCCCCTCTCTCTCTGACTCATGTCCTCCCCTCTGTTTCACGCCACCTTCTCTCTGCCCCTCTCTCTCTGACTCATGTCCTCCCCTCTGTTTCACGCCACCTTCTCTCTGTACCTCTCCCCCCTTGTCTGTGTGTCTTCCTCTTCATCTAACTGTATCCCTTTGCTGTATCCTTCCACCTCCCCAAAATCTGATTATTCATACCTCTCTCGTCTAACTCTTTTCTCACTCAGTTGAAAAATAAAGAAATATCTGTGTCACCATGAAGAAAATAAAATAAATCTCATTGGTACAGGACAAGTGGCCAATTAGGGACTGTTTTTTCACCCCCTGTTGCTATGTAAAGTCCAGGGGTTTGTGAGGCGACTGCTGCCTCCCACTAAGCACCATAGACTGGAGCTGGGGACAGATGAGAGAAAATGCCTTGATAAAGAACAAAAAGAGAAGATGGATCTATGAAATTCTATAATTTGTTTAGTGGCCACATCCATAGATCTCTCTGTCTCTTGTAAGATCCACACAGATACAGAGCGTTTACACACAAACGTGCACGCATACCTGTATTTGGGCATGCAGGCAAGCGCACACACAGACGTGCTTATTTACATTCCGTTGTGAAACAAGACCGGCAAAATGTTCCAGGGTTATTTTCTTTCAGGACTCCTCCGTGCAACCTTTATAAGAAAGCATCTAAATTCAATCCACCGTATCTGCATAAACATAATCCTTTCATTAGCAACCCAGTTATCTTTTTACTTCAGAAGCACAGGACATAGGTTACTATCTACACTATATATACACACAAAAGTATGTGGACACCCCTTCAAATGAGTGGATTCAGCCATTTCAGCCATGCATGTGGCTGACAAGTCTATAAAATCGAGCACACAGCCATGCAATCTCCATAGACAAACATTTGCAGTAGAATGGCCTTACTGAACAGCTCAGCGACTTTCAACATGACACCATCATAGGATGCCACCTTTCGAACAAGCGAGTTCGTCAGATTTCTGACAAGCGTTGGCTGGAGAGGTGTAAAGCTCACCGCCATTGGACTCTGGAGTGGCGTACTATGAAACGTGTTCTCTAGATTGATGAATCACGCTTCACCATCTGGCAGTCCGACAGACAAATCTGGGTTTGGCAGATACCAGGAAAACGCTACCTGCCCCAATGCATTGGGCCAAATGTAAAGTTTGATGGAGGAGGAATAATGGTCTGCGTTTTTTCATGGTTTGGGCCCCTTAGTTCCAGTGAAGAGCAATATTAACGCTACAGCATACAATGACATTCTGGATAATTCTGTGCTTCCAACTTTGTGGCAACAGTTTGGGGAAGGCCCTTTCTTGTTTCAGCATGACAATGCCCCTGGTTTGTGGTGATCAGTGTGGAAGAACTTGACTGGCCTGCACAGAGCTCTGGCCTCAACTCCATCAAACACCTTTGGGATGAATTGTAATGCCGACTGCGAGCCAGGCCTAATCGACCTCACTAATGCTATTGTGGCTGAATGGAAGTCCCCACAGCAATGTTCCATCTACAGTTGATGGGCACTTACCAGAAGAGTGGATGCTCTTATAGTAGCTAAGGAGAGACCAACTCCATATTAATGCCCATGATTTTGGAATGAGATGTTTGACGAGCAGGCATCCACAGACTTTTGGTCATGTAGTGTACATATAAGGCTATGTACCTTAAAGATTGAATCGGCCTTAGAGGAAACTGCTCCACTGTTCGCTCCCAGCACTTTTGTTATCGTTTTTGTTTTGTTGCTGAAACTAAGGGGAAAGAGAAGAGCCGCAGTACATATTCTGCTGTTCTATCACGTGTGCAATGATGTCTGAGAGGAAAAGAAGTTGTTCGCTGTTTGCAGTAACTTCTTTGTTGTTGCAATATCACAAACAGATGTGGCCGTTTCATCAAGTAAGGATTCCAGATTTAAAAGAAAACACAACACATCATCTTGTTGGGTGAATCACTTTATGCCAACATAGTTGTTCTTGTCATTGGTGTTTACATAGTTAGTTAATTAACGATCAGCTCTGTCTCATTCTGTGTGTTTGTGTGCCATCGACGCAGACAACCTTGGACTTGTTTAATTAATCTCAGAGATCAACATGTAGATTATTTAAAGAGAAAATTAAAAGTTTGTTGACAACTGGAACACCAGACAAAATTGAATGCTGATCTGTTTACTTTCTCAAGTGGGTTGTCTTGACTTTAGGCTGCCACATGGGTGAACACTGAGTATTCCTTCCCTGCTCCGGACTCCTTAGTACTGTCTCGCATCCAGACATCTCCCCTGGGTCCATACTTATTCTGTGTGTTCTCTGTATTTGCTTTGGGCTGTACAGATTTATCACCACAGTTCTGCTAGCACAGCACTGAGCTATCCTTAATTTACTAGTGTGTGTGTGTGTGTGTGTGTGTGTGTGTGTGTGTGTGTGTGTGTGTGTGTGTGTGTGTGTGTGTGTGTGTGTGTGTGTGTGTGTGTGTGAGTGTGATACACCTCTGTTTCCTACAGGCCCTTCCCAGCTGGACTTGTTTTCACATGGCTATAAAGGAGCTATAAACTCTGTCAATGATGTTTCCATTCCCTTTCAAATATAATTTGATGGTTAGGTGTTGGACGTTCAAATCCCTGAGCTGACAAGGTACAAAATCTGTCATTCTGCCCCTGAACACTGTTCCCTAGGCCGTCATTGAAAATAAGAATGTGTTCTTAACTGAGTTGCCTAGTTAAATCAAGGTTAAATATAAAACATAGGAATGCTCATGAAACAATGCCATTAATACTATTCGTTAAAGGTAAATGTAGTAGTCTGTGATACCTTCCCTTTATAAGAGACTCCTCATTGACATGGCTGGATATTGCATTGGAGCAATGGGAGAAGACGATATCCCCGCCATAAACCATTCTGATCCCTCAACATCTACATGAACAAAACCCCTGCTGCAGTTGCTTTATCCTTGTAAAAATCTATTTAATTCATTCACAGACAAACCAGAGCTCAAGCAGAAAACCTGTGAAGCTCAAATATTTAAACACATTCATACCAACCCCGAAAGCTGTACAGAGGAAATATAACTTCTCTGCCTGTCATATACTTTATCCGAGGTTTCAGATGAATATAATTATCTTTATCTCCCATATCCCGTCTAATTGTCTCTCTCTATCCTCCTGTACCTACTTCTCTCTCTCCAGTCGCTGTGTTGATTTGACAGACATAATGAAGTCGTCTAGTTAGTGTCCGTCTTCCCCCTTTGTCTTCTAGGCATCTGTTACGGTGTGTGTTTCTCCCAGTTATCTCTGTTCAGTGTAAGCTTCCCTAATGAGTAAGGACAGAACACTGCATCTATTGTAGCTATGGATTTGTAATCAAAACCAGTTCTCTCTTCAATATCTCAAACCATTCTCACACAAAGAATACAGTGAAGTGCGTCTTTCATTTTCAGTTATTTAAGTGTAGTTTATCACGCAATTTCGGGTAGAGAGCTTTAAGCTTCAGACAACACATCTAATCCACAAAAGGAACATGACTTCTGTATTGGAATGCAGCCTTAGAGCAAGAACTCCGTATATGGGCACAGACTTTCATATTAGACCTTAGCCCAGAGCAGGAATTCCACACATGGGCACTGACATTCATATTGGAACACGGCCCTGGAGTTGAAAGTCTCATATTGGAACGTTGCCTACTAGCAAGGAACTCCATATTTGATCATAGAGCCGTGATCATGCCAATTTGCTCAACTGCATCAAATTTTCATTAGCCACAAGCCCGCCTCACCTACCTGACCTACCCGTCATGTCTCACCGCCAGGGTTCATTGTCATGGTTCCGTCTTTGGGTTCCCCCGACGTGGAGCTCCTGGGCTTTGCCCCATTTACTGCGAACTCTTCCTCTCTCCCCTTCCTCTAGGAGAAATGAATGACAAAACAAAACATCACTTTGTCACTCCTCTTGCCTTCTCGGACACTGTCTCCTCTTCCTCCCTCACCGGCTCGGCCTCACCTCCGACTGCCTCTGCTCAACCAGGGCCCTTCCTCCGCTCTCGCAGCTGCTGCCTTCTGGCAGTCCCTGGCTCCTCCAGATGACCCATTCTGGCATCCACACCCTGTACCATTTGTTTGCCTTAACCTTTCAGAACCAACCTTAGCCCTTTGTGCAAGTCTTAACACTCATTCGATCAACATGGTAATCCTTTGAAAGATGCACCAAACTGGGAAATAAAACCACAATCATGAAAGCAACCCACGACAAGATGATGCTAAAGATGGTGTAAGATGGCGCTGACAGATATGGCAGCTCTGCTCCTTAGCAACTTTGCAGTATTTTGTTTTTTTTGTCTGTTATTTCTTACATTATTAGCCCAGAATTTTTCTTGTGTTATTACATACAGCCAGAAATAACTTTTGGATATCAGAGCGTCTGTAACTCACCAGCATTACGACCAGGAATACGACTTTCCCCGAATTAGATCCTTTGTTCGTACCCCCCAGGGCAATTTATTTTATTCCAGAGGCTGTTCCTAAACACTGCCTGCGGAGAAGAAGTATTTTGAGTGGACTTCTATTCCGACTCAGGAGGCGTGCACTCCATCCACCGCTTCAGAGTATATTACTCGCTAATGTTCAGTCTAGATAATACAGTAGACAAGGATCTCCTTCCAGAGAGACTTCAGGGATTGTAAAATACTCTTTCCTGGAAACATGGCTCTCTCGGGATATATTGTCCCCGTCCATACAGCCAACTGGGTTCTCAGTACATCACGCAGAAAAAAAGAACTCTCCAGGAAGAAGAAATGCGGGGGTGTTTGTTTCATGATTTACTACTCATGGTGTGATTGTGATAACATACAGAAACTCAAGTATTTTTGTCACCTGACCTAGAATACCTCACAATCAAATGCCGACCGTATTACCTCTCAAGTGAATTCACTTCAGTTATAGTAACAGCCGTGTATATTCCCACTCAAGGCAATACCACAATGGTCCTCAAGGAACTACACTGGACTTTATGCCAACTGGAAACCACATATCTTCAGGCCGCATATATTGTAGCTGAGGATTTTAACAAAGCAAATTTGAGGAAAAGGCTACCGAAGTTCTACCAACATATTGACTGTAGTACTCGCGCTGATAAAATATTGTCCACTGCTACAGAATACAAACAGTGTAGTTATTCACTCCGTAAGGCAATCAATTAGCCGAAATGTCAGTACAGAGACAAAATGGAGTTGCAAATCATGGGCAGACAATCCCGGATTACAAAGGGAAAACCAGTTATGTCGCGACACCTATGTCTTGCTACCGGACAAGCTAAACACCTTCTTCGCCCGCTTTGAGGATAACACAGTGTCACCGACACGGTCTGCTACCAAGGACTGTGGGCTCTCCTTCTCCGTGGCCGACGTGAGTAAGACATTTAAGCGTGTTAACCCTCGCAAGCTGCCAGCCCAGACGGCATCCCTAGCTGCATCCTCAGAGCATGCATAGACCCGCTGGCTGGAGTTTTTACGGACATATTCAATCTCTCCCTATCCCAGTCTGCTGTCCCCACTTGCTTCAAGATGTCAACTATTGTTCCTGTACCCAAGAAAGCAAAGGCAACTGAAGGAAATGACTATCGCCCTTAGCCCTCACTTCTGTCATCATGAAGTGCTTTGAGAGACTAGTCAAGGATCATATCACCTCTACCGTACCTGATACCCTAGACCCTCTTCAATTTGCTTACCGCCCCAATAGATCCACAGATGATGCAATTGCAATCGCCATCACACTGCCCTATACCATCTGGACAAGATGAATACCTATGTAAGAATGCTGGTCATTGACTATAGTTCAGCATTCAACACCATAGTACCCTCCAAGCTCATCATTAAGATCGGGACCCTGGGTCTGAACTCCGCCCTGTGCAACTGGGTCCTGGACTTCCTGACGGGCTGCCCCCAGGTGGTGAAGATAGGAAACACCTCCACTTCGCTGATCCTCAACACAGGGGACCCCACAAGGGTGCTTGCTCAGACCCCTCCTGTACTCCCTGTTCACCCATGACTGTGTGGCCACGCACGACTCCAACTCAATCATGAAGTTTGCAGACGACAACAGTAATAGGCCCGATTACCAACAATGACGAGTTGAGGGCAATGGGAGAGTGGTGCCAAGAAAATACACTCTCACTCAATGTCGACAAAACAAAGGAGCTGATCATGTAATTCAGGAAACAGCAGAGGGAGAACACCCCTATCCACATTGACGGGACCGCAGTGGAGAAGGTGGAAAGCTTCAAGTTCCTCGGCATACACATCACTGAAAATTTGAAATGGTCCACCCACACAGACAGTGTGGTGACAAAGACGCAACACCGCATCTTCAACCTCAGGAGGCTGAAGAAATTTGGCTCTCAAACTCTCAAACTTTTACAGATGCACAATTGAGATCATCCTGTCGGGCTGTGAACATTGCCTGGTACGGCAACCCCAGGGCTCTCCAGAGGATGGTGCGGGCTGCACAACGTATCACCGGGAGCAAACTACCTGCCCTCCAGGACACCTACAGCACCCCATGTCACAGAAGGCCAAAAAGGTCATCATGGACATCAACCACCCGTTCCACAGCCTGTTAACCCCGCTATCCTCCAGAAAGTGAGGTCAGTACAGGTGCATCAAAGCTGGGACAGAGAGACTGAAAAACAGCTTCTATCTCAAGGCCATCAGACTTAAATAGCCATCACTACCCGGTAACGCAACCAGTCACCTTAAAGGCTCCCGCCAATATATTGTACATAGACTTGGAATCACTGGCCACTTTAATAATGGAACACTAGTCACTTTAATAATGTTTACATACTGCTTTACTCATATGTATATACTGTATTCTATTCTACTGTATATTAGTCAATGCCACTCCAACATTATTTGTATTTTTTTATTTAACCTTTTATTTAACTAGGCAAGTCAGTTAAGAACAGATTCTTATTTACAATGACGGCCTACCCCGGCCAAACACGGACGACGCTAGGCCAATTGTGCGCTGCCCTATGGGACTCCCAATCACGGCCGGATGTGATTCAGCCTGGATTCAATCCAGGGACCGTAGTGTCGCCTCTTGCACTGAGATGCAGTGCCTTAGACCTCTGTGGAACTTGGGAGGCCAAAACATTGCTAGATCTAATATTTATATATTTCTTAATTCCATTTTACTTGCATTGTTGTGAATCGTTTTAGATACTTTTGCACTGTTATATACGACTGCACTGTTGGAGCTAGGAACACAAGCATTTCGCAACACCCGCAATAACATCTGCTAAATATGTGTATGTGTCCAATAACATTTGATTTGATTTGACAGAGCGCTAGTTCAAGAGGATAACCTGGTTAAAGAATTTGTGCATATTCACTGGCTCCTGTAAGAACTACCATAATATAACTAAGATACCTCTCTCTCCACTTCTACCATTCCCTGGGGTGTGTAGTCCAGCACAACACCAGTCAACAATTGGGGGTTTACCCTACCAGGAAGTGGGGTTCAGAACAACCTTGGTCCAGGATTGGGGGGTTTGCCTTCCTTACACTACCTTACTGCCTCTTCCACCCCCTTCAGCTCTTTTCATCTCCTCTGTGCCAAATGCTCTATCGATGTAATCCACTCTAGTGCAAGTCTACAAGCAAAAACTTCAACCAGGACGAGTGGATGACTCAGCATTTTCACCGTAGTGCAACTTGGCCAGTCCAACTTGGCACCCTCCTGGAGCTCTGGCACTTTGCCTGAACCAAACCCTGGACCTCCTGAACTTCCTCACGTCTAGGTTCTCTTCTTGCAGCCTGCTACAAAGGACCAGATGGACCAGAGTGTTGTGGAAATTCTTCCACGGGGACACTCAAAGTCAATCAGAAATGAATCATTGTTTATTGTCAAACTCGATGCACCATAGTGAACATTTGTCAGAAGCCCTGCGGGTGCAGTCCCAGCAGTTGTCTTATATTCGGCCATACACAGACAAGTTATATCTGCATGATTTAGCATAATTAATCATTACTGGTTCATAACATGTGACCTTGAAACTGAGATATCTTTGTTCTCAAAACAAGGTCTGGGCGTACTGCCAAATTGCAGATACTGATAAGTGAGGATTCATTAAATCAGTCACATGCATGAACACATAAATTAGTTATTAGAACAGAACATGAATAGAACACAGAAATTAATTAGAAGAAAAGCAGATGTATAAAATTTCCATCACAAGAGTTCCACATGGCCTTGTCCACACGTGCCTCGCCACGCTGAGACAGGACAGAGCCTCCTACTTCCACCGTACTGCCATCACGTGGCCTTCCTAACACGTCTCGCAACACAGAGATTGAGCAGAGACTCCCGCTTCTACCTCATAGCCATCACATGGCCTACCCCACATGGTTCTCGCCCACGCCGAGACGGAACAGATCCTCCCGTTCCACCAGGGCAGCCTTCCCCACGTGTTTCGTCCCAACCCAGGATGGGGCTGAACCACCTGCATGTTCCCATCTTTTCTCTGAAAGTCCAGCAAGTACCTATCTTTTCCCTAGCAGTTAGGACCAAGCTCCCACGCAGTGACTCAACTTAGACCTGACTAGTGGGGACTTGGCCTTGAACCAGTGATGACTTGTCAGAAAGTCTCTCTTTCCTGCATAATTCAATCTACAACAGCCAATGTCAGATAGCTATTGCTCGTACTGAGAGATTAGTGCTTTGTGACGTTGGTTACATTTTGTTTGATTATTAAAAAAATATTCACCGTTTTCAACAACAACAAAAACATTAATGCACTCTGCATTGTTTTGAATGCTGTAACACAACAACAAGTCCCATGATAGTAGTGACTGCCCATTATTGCTTATCACTTATTGCTCTTCAACCGATCGCTGCCTGCACCTGCCCGCCAGTCCAACATCACTACTCTGAGCAGCTCGGACTTAGAATACGTGGACAACTACAAATACCTAGGTGTCTGTTTAGACGGTAAACTCTCCTTCCAGACCCACATCAAAGATCTCCAATCCAAAGTTAAATCTAGAATTGACTTCCTATTTCGCAACAAAGCATCCTTCACTCATGCTGCCAAACATACCCTTGTAAAACTGACCATCCTACCAATCCTCGACTTCAGCGATGTCATTGACAAAATAGCCTCCAATACCCTACTCAACAAATTGGATGCAGTCTATCACAGGGCCATTGTAACAGTATAACTTTAGACCGTCCCCTCGCCCATACCCAGGCGCGAACCAGGGACCCTCTGCACACATCATCAAAAGTCACCCTCGAAGCATCGCTACCCATCGCTCCAGAAAAGCCGTGGCCCTTGCAGAGCAAGGGGAACTACTACTTCAAGGTCTCAGAGCAAGTGACGTCACTGATTGAAACGCTATTTAGCGCGCACCGCTAACCGTTTCACATCCGTTACACCATCCGTTTTGTCACCAAAGCCCCATATACTACCCACCACTGCGTCCTGTACACTTTCGTTGGCTGGCCCTCACTTTATACTTGTCGCCAAACCCACTGGCTCCATGTTATCTACAAGACCCCGCTAGGTAAAGTCCCCCCCTTATCTCAGCTCGCTGGTCACCATAGCATCACCCACCTGTAGCACGCGCTCCAGCAGGTATATCTCTCTGGTCACCCCCAAATCCAATTCTTTCTTTGGTCGCCTCTCCTTCCAGTTCGCTGCTGCCAATGACTGGAACTAACTGCAAAAATCTCTGAAACTGGAAACACTTATCTCCCTCACTAGCTTTAAGCACCAGCTGTCAGAGCAGCTCACAGATTACTGCACCTGTACATAGCCCACCTATAATTTAGCCCAAACAACTACCTCTTTCCCTACTGTATTTATTTTATTTATTGATTAATTTTGCTCCTTTGCACCCCATTATTTTTATTTCTACTTTGCACATTCCACTGTAAATCTACCATTCCAGTGTTTTACTTGCTATATTGTATTTACTTTGCCACTATTCTGCCCTTGAGTTGCGTTCCCATGGAAAACTAGACATTTCTTGAATGAATATATTGAAAACGTTTATGTGGTGAAACTGCAAAATACAGAAAAGAATATACATTTGTATTCAATTCACACCGACATACTGTAGCTGTACATTTAACATTTGAAGTTGCATAAATACAAAGCACGCACTAAGGTACCATGCATCTGGCATGATGCCAAACCATATAGCTAATTGTTACTCATATGGTAATTGGCTCCTTTCATTACTCTAATAATGTACAATCATCTTTGTTGAATAACAAAGCATATTCCACTAGAAACAGTAACAAAACTACAGTATTGTATATTTTACAATTCGTTTACATGACGCACGAGCAAAGTAATACTGCTAACGACATACATTAAAGGCATTGCAATTTGTGAGTAAATGCAACCAACATTGATATGTAAGCAACTCTATCAATAACAAGATTATCATCATTAGCTAAATGCTTGAATCGAACTTACAAACAAATATTTTCCAAGGGTGAAGCGTGACAAGAAATAACTCAATTGAAAGACCTGTTGTTTGTCGCTGCTTCTATGCGTGCAGAACAAATTCTCTACTTCCTGTTTGCGTAGTCTTCCTGTTTGCGTAGTCCTGTGTGGCTCAGTCGGTAGAGCATGGCGCTTGCAACGCCAAGCGTCGCGGGTTCGATTCCCGCTAGGGCCACCCATATGTAAAAGTAGTGGCCCCAGCCGACTTGTAAGTCGCTTTGGACAAAAGCGTCTGCTAAATGGGATATATTATATTATTATTATATTACCAGAAAGCTCCACTAGGAGGCAAATAACACCATTGAACACAATGAAAATCCAATTTAACCATTGTAATAAAATAATCTACCTTCTAACAGGATGGCAGCACAGCCACCATTGCTTTTTTTGCCTTTACCTCCCTTATCTCACCTCATTTGCTCACATCGTATATAGACTTGTTTCTAGTGTATTATTGACTGTATGTTTGTTCTACTCCATGTGGAACACTGTGTTGTTGTATGTGTCGAACTGCTTTGCTTTATCTTGGCCAGGTCGCAATTGTAAATGAGAACTTGTTCTCAACTTACCTGCCTGGTTAAATGAAGGCATTTTTTTAATTAACCATTTATTCACATTACTTTAATAAAATATTTCAGTTGTGTATATCATTTTTGTTTTAGGCCTATTTCATTACTTTATTTCATTCCAAGTCATCTCATCTCTAAAGAGCTGCTGCCTATGATGCCTAACAAAATCAGTAGTTCTTCAAAATAAATAAGGCAAACTTTTATGACTGCTGAATACCAACTAACATTCTCAGATCATGTATTTTCAGATAGAGATACCTCACGAAGCAGCTGCTCTCAATAATGTGTTCTTCTGTCTCTTCTCTCCGTCTCAGACCGGACAAGTAAACTCACAATGGATTATGGTCATTGTAGTTTAATAACCACATTTTCTGTGCTAAACTGCAGTATGTAGAATAATGGCCTGTTGGAAACTACAACTCCCTACTACATCGCATAATTCGGGCTTGTCCTGATTTATCTCTCGAAAAACTGCGCATTGCGCTCACAGGAGAGAAAAAACTACATGCAATTCAAATAATTTAACCAATGTAGGGCAAATAGTTGTTTGGTTAATTGCTCAGCAGTAGCTACTGCTTTACCTAGCTAGCCTTCATAATGTGCAACACATGACCAAATGTAGCTTTAAATGAATAGACCACAGCTTTAGCACTACCAAGGGACTCGACGTGGACAAGAGTTTACAGGAATCGGACTGGGACTCAAACACCAGGGACTTGGGATTCGACTCGAGGTTTAGTGACTTGACTACATCACTGTTCCCACGTCCTCCCCGCAGCCATTGTATGGCTTCTCCACACAGAGATTGGACAGAGCCTCCTCCCACGGCCTTCGGCAAATGAGCCCACCAACGCTGAGACAGGACTGAGGCTCCTGCATGCGCCTTTTCTCAATCAGCCGCCCTAGCTCCCGCTTCAACCTCACACCCACCTACCTCGCTGCATCCATGCTGAGCCCGAACTGGGCCCACTACCTTCACTCATCGTCTCTCCTGCAGCCGGTACTCAGCTCCCATCTCCACCCCACAGACATGACCCACGTCGAGCCCCGACCCTGCACCCTCCGTTGCTGTTGACAGGGCCTTCCCTTTTTTAGGGTCCTTGTCCTTAACTGCAACCTTCCTATTGACACAAAGTTACATCACCTATGGCCACCAGCATCTCCGCTTCTACTACACCACCATCAGGACATACCTCAGCGGCCTCGAATTCATGCAGAACATGCAGGTAACCACCTTCCAGCGCACTCACTCGGTTCTTCATCACTTTCAATATCCTCACCATCAGCATCGCCACCCTCAGGACCAGACTCTGCTCTTCCCGAACCCGAGAAGCCATCCTCACACTCACCATCTTCAGGTTCCTTCGCTGCACCACTTCCACTGCAGTGCCCTTTGGAGTCTGTTTATCTTGGCAGAGACCACCCCACCAATAGCCATTGGTTCTAATCACACACAATGGCCCTCTTTCTGGATAGGAGCAGCCACAGCAGCACACGTCTACTTCGTCTACTTCGTCACTAGGGGCAATAAAGTTCCAGACCATTGTTCCTCTACCCACAAGCTAGCATACAAAGTCCTCACTCGTCTGCCATCTGGTAGAATATGTAGAATCACAGGAAATGTGCTTTGAATCTGTAACATTTTCTCTCAGATGCATGGCAAAATGTGTAGATCTGAAGGAAAGTAGCTGTAATTGCAAAAAAAATATGAAACTCCATGGATATATTTTTTGAATTGCAGGAAATTGTATAGCTGACAACTGAAATCAGTGTGCATGCACCTGGCTGCAGCAAGGAATCGCTAGTGCGTGAAGGGACAAGGACATCCCAGCTGGCCAAACCCTCCCCTAACCCAGATGACGCTGAGCCAATTGTGCTCTGCCTCATGGGTCTCCCGGTCGCGGCCTGATGCGACACAGCCCGGGATCGAACCCAGATCTGTAGTGACACCTCAAAGCACTGTGATGCAGTGCCTTGGACCGCTGTGCCACTCGGGAGGCCCCCTAAGCCCCTTTTTGATCCAGAGAAAAACCGGCAACCCTGAAGTCCTGCTATAACCTCCGCACAGTCATCAAATGAGCAAAGGGACAATGTAGCATCGTATGTGGCAGGGCTACAGTCCATTACGGACTACAAAGGAAGACATAGCCGTGATCTGCCCAACGATGCCTCTCTTCCAGACTAACCCAATGCATTTCATGCACACTTTGACAAAATCACCACTGTACTGTGCATAACCAGAAGACTGGATGATCTCACTCACCAAGGTCGAAGTGAGTAAGGTCTTTAATCAGGTCAACACTCGCAAGGACAGACAGTATTCCAGGGCACGTTCACAGATCATGCGCAGATCAGATGGCATTCGTGTTCATGGTCATTTTCAACCTCTCCTTGTCCCAGTCTGTGATGCCGAAATGTCTTAACCTCCTAAAAGTCTGAGCTGCTGGGGGTGGGTTCAACTAAGGTGACAAATTGTTTTTTTTAAAGATAGTCATACCATGGATAATTTAGCTATTTAATTTAAAATGTTAAGACCTCTTTAGGTATAACAAAAAATAAGATGTAAAAAGATGTTAAAATATTGAATTTAGCCTTTACTGTAGCTTATAGAAAGGTATTGAATAATACATTCATAAATGGCAAAATAAATACATTCCTTATGATACATTTTTGAACTAAGGTTTTGAAGTGTCTGTCCTATATCTAGGAGATATGAGAAAGCGCAGTGAATATATACACTACCGTTCATAAGTTGATAATTCATAGGTTTTTGTCCATGTATTGATAACGTCTTTACTAATGTTGCAGAAATTTGTTTTAAAACAGTATCCAAATCCATAGGATGTAGTGATCACAATATAATAGCCATATCTAGGAAAACCAAAGTTCCAAAGGCTGAGCCTAATATAGTGTATAAGAGGTCATTATAATACGTTTTGTAATGATTCATATGTTGATGATGTAAAGAATATTTGCTGCTCTGTGGTGTGTAATGAGGAGCAACCAGATGCTGCACTTGACACATTTATGAAATGTCTCCTTCCAGTTCCTAATAAGCGAACACCCATTAAGAAAATGACTAAACACTGTTAAATCCCCTTGGATTGATGAGGAATTGAAAAAGTGTATGGTTGAGAGGGATGAGGCAAAACGTATGGCAAATAAGTCTGGCAGCCCAACTGATTGGCAAACGTACTGCAAATTAAGAAATCATGTGACTAAGCTAAATAAAAATAAACTATACTATGAAACAAAGATACATGATATAAAGAATGATAGCAAAAATATTTGGAGCACCTGAAATGAAATTTGGGCGAAAAAAGCCAACTCGGCTCAATCATTAATTGAATCAGATGGCTCATTTATTACAAAACCCACTGATATTGCCAACTACTTTAATTACTTTTTCATTAGCAATATAAACAAATGTAGGGATGACATGCCAGCAACAAACACTGACACTACACATCCAAGTATATCTGACCAAATTATGAAAGACAAGAATTGTACATTTGAATTCCATAAAGTCAGTGTTGAAGAGGTGCCATTTTTTGTTGTTGTCTATCAACAATGACAAGCCAGCAGGGATTGACAATCTGGACGGAAAATTACTGACGATAACAGTAGACGATATTGCCACTCCTATTTGCCACTTCAATTTAAGCCTACTAGAAAATGTGTGCCCTCAGGCCTGGAGGGAAGCTAAAGTCATTCCGCTAGCCAAGAATAGTGAAGCTCAAATAGCTGACCAATCAGCCTGTTACCAACCCTTAGTAAACTTCTGGAAAAAATTGTGCTTGACAAGATACAATGGTATTTCACAGTAAACAAATTGAGAACAGACTTTCAGCACGCATATAGAGGATACTCAACAAGCACAGCACTTACACAAATTACTGATGATTGGCTAAGTGAAATTAATGATAAAATGATTGGGGGCTGTCTTGTTAGACTTGAGTGCAGCTTTTGACATTATCGAAAAACTGATGTGTTATGGCTTTACACCCCTTGCTATAATGTGGATAAAGAGTTACTTGGGCCTCCCGGGTGGCGCAGTGGTTAAGGGTGCTGTACTGCAGCACCAGCTGCGCCACCAGAGACTCTGCGTTTGCGCCCATGCTCTGTCGTGACCGGCCGCAACCGGCCACGACCGGGAGGTCCGTGGGGCGACGCACAATTGGCCTAGCGTCGTCCTGGTTAGGGAGGGTTTGGCCGGTAGGGAAATCCTCCTGTGGCGGGCCGGGCGCAGTGCGCTCTAACCAAGGTTGCCAGGTGCACGGTGTTTCCTCCGACACATTGGTGCGGCTGGCTTCCGGGTTGGATGGCGCTGTGTTAAGAAGCAGTGCGGCTTGGTTGGGTTGTGTATCGGAGGACGCGTGACTTTCAACCTTCGTCTCTCCCGAGCCCGTATGGGAGTTGTAGCGATGAGACAAGATAGTAGCCACTAAAACAATTGGATACCACGAAATTGGGGAGAAAAGGGGTAAAATTAAAATAAATAAAAAATATATTAAAAAAGATTTACTTGTCTACCAGAACACAGAGGGTGTTCTTTAATGGAAGCCTCTCAAACGTAATCCAGGTAGAAGCAGGAATTCCCCAGTGTAGCTGTTTAGGCCCCTTGCTTTTTTCAATCTTTACTAACGACATGGCTTTGAGTAAGGCGGATGACTCAACACTATACATGTCAGCTACGACAGCAACTGAAATGACTGCAACACTTAGCAAAGAGCTGCAGTTGGTATCAGAATGGATAGAAAGGAATAAGTTAGTCCTAAATATTTCCAAAACTTAAAGCATTGCATTTGGGAAAATCATTCACTAAACCTCAATTACATCTTGTAATGAATAATGTGGAAATTGAGCAAGTTGAGGTGACTAAACTGCTTGGAGTAACCCTGGATTGTAAACTGTCATGGTCAAAATATATTGATACAACAGTAGCTAAGATGGGGAGAAGTCTGTCCATAATAAAGCGTTGCTTTGCATTGTTAACAACACTATCAACACGGCAGGTCCTACAGGCCCTGGTTTTGTCGCACCTAGTCCTATTGTTCAGTAGTATGGTCAAGGAAAATTGCAGTTGGCTCAGATTAGGGCAGCACAGCTGGCCCTTAAAAGTGGTCACAGAAACCTTAAAAGAAATGGGCCTCCGGATCTAGTCACTGTATTTCTGTGCATTCAAATTGCCATCGATAAAATGCAATTGTGTTCATTTTCCGTAGCTTATGCCTGCCCATACCATAACCCTACCGCCACCATGGGGCACTCTATTCACGACGTTGACATCAGCAAACCGCTTGCCCACACGACGCCATACACGTGGTCTACGGTTGTGAGGCCAGTTGGATGCACAGTACTGAAAAATTCTCAAACAATCTCTAAAACCCTCATACCAAACTCAATCAACTACTACCCCTTCCAAAATGTTTGTCTGTTGAGAAGAAGCCGAACTCGTGAAATGAACAGAATCAATCGAAGGGAATCAGGTGTGCAGCAAATGTATACTATATGAACTTAGGGTGATGAGGGGGAGAAGATCAACCATCACAAGTCCACTTGAAGAATGAATAAATACAACTAACATAGGCTGCTTATATGCTTCAACTCAAACCTGACTTTAAACCATAGAGTACAGAAGGAAAGGCTGTTCAACACTTGATATACAAGGTATGCATGTTAGATTTTTAAAAAATCTCACAGCCCTCTGTGGAGTGTTCCAGACAGCCGGATCTCAATTAAGTGATTACTGACTCTCTCTCCCCAGCAGCCCCTATTAACAAACCAAATTTCATTTCCAATTGATGCATTAATAGATGCAGTTTAAGTCTATTCAGAGTGCCGCCGACGGCAGGAAGGATTCCCGCTGGTTTTAAGCTCGATTGACGGCATCAACACATCGACCAGAGGGAGAGGAGAAAATGGAAGGAGTGAAGTATCTTTCTAATCAAACGAGTGCAACAAAGTGAGGAGCCTCAGGGCTTTTTTCTAGCAGGTTGGCATTTATTGTCACGAGTCTTGCCCTGGAGGCAGCTCTATAGAGTGGTCACTAGCTGGCACATCCACAAAGTCATACAATCTGATTTTAAACCTAACCCTAATATTAACTCTAACCACACTGCTAACCCTAATCCTAACTGTAAAATAAGACCAAGAAGCAAATTTTTGTTTTCATGAATTTTTACAGTATAGCCAATTTTGACTTTGCAGCTGGCCCATCTAGCGGAATGGCAAGATTCATGACAATAAAATCAACTTGCTCTTTTCTACACCCTTTTTTCCATCCTTCTCTCAGTTCAGTCCTTCCTGCTCAGTGCTTAGCTTGGCTATTATAAGGGCACCTTGCGTGTGACTCACTGGCATGCTTCAGCACATAAGTGCTTGTGGATGATTGGCTGTATTTATAGGAGTACGTGGACGCACATGTAGTGGAGTGGTTATCAATGCGTTGTTCTCTCCCTCACATATCAAGTCATCTACCCTTGCAAAGGGGAAACGATGGCCTCTATTTCACATGTTTTGTCACTCATTGTCTCCGTGGAGTGGCTTTCCAATTTAAATGCTCTTATTGGAAAGCGTGAGGATGGAAACAAAGAGCTAGCTAATGATCAATGACATCTCTGGAATGTGGAGGTGTTGGCTTAAATTGTTGTCCTGATACTTCAATCATCCGTGGCACATACTCCTGCCATCTTTTCCTACCCTGACATCCATTTTCTCCATCATCTCTTCTCTCCGTCTAACTCTTGGCCAAAGTTTTTTTTTTTGATGATCCATCGGATTATTTATTTCCAACCCAGGTTTGCATATTTTGCCCACTCAACTAGCACTCTCTCTCACCTTATTCTCCTCCTCTCATCCTTCAATATGATTCCCATCATGTTTCTGTGATGAGCAGGTCTGGGACCAACCCGTCTTTACATGGGGAAGTGATGAGGGTGAGTCAGAGTGTCAGATGAGCAGGGATTTCCAAAGCACTTGGTTTTTCGAATTCCAGACTTATGAAAGAAATGTTCTGAAAGATTCCAATTCCATTTTTTTCCTTCCCACATATGAAAATGGAAATGTTCCATCTAGCACATTTGGTCCCTTGGAAGTTGTGGGAATGTATATTTTTTTATTTCACATTAGTTGTGGGAACTTAGCCATACGTTTCCTGACCAGTAAAATTGAACGTTTTTTTATACAAAATAAATTCACCTGTTCTGGGAACGTGCATCTTTGTTGGGTATTCCAAGTGTCCTTAAACCTCTCCAAGGTGGCACATGTCTGTAAATTAGATGATTCCAGTGGTATTACATATTAGCAATCCCTAAATGCTATTTGTTCAGTATAAAAACACAATTTCTACCATATCAATCTCACTCAAACATTGTGGTGGTGTTATGGGGTATCCAGGGTACATTCAAGTGCCCTTTCAACCTCTCCAAAGTGTCCGAATGTGGTAATTGCACAGTTTTTGCACACTGTGCCTAAAAGTTATTGTTCACTGTAAAAACAAAATGTCTGTAACACCAACCTCTTTCAAACAGTGTGGTGGTGACGGGGGACTTACAGGTTATATGGATGCCTACAGCACGTAAGCAGTCAACATCATCAGGTAGCAGCCATCTTGAAATGAGGTCATCGGCTCAGCCTGCCCTTATAAATTTGTATGTCGATATATGGTCATACCAAAGATTTGAAGGCACCAATCAATATCCAAGACACTCAGCTTCCCGCAGACACCCTGCTTTTGCAGATATGGGCTACCGTTCTCATGCCAGACTGAATTGAATTTAAAAAATCAAATAGGGTTTCCAAATATAGGGACTTTACGTTGAAGAGGTTTAAAGTTTTGAGTTTATGCCACGACCGTTTGTGGTAGATGGTGGCAGATTGTGGTAAATTGCGTCATTCTGTCATTGCATCACACTATCACAAGGGGGAGTTACAACGCTGATCTATTGGTATTCTAAACTGTGGCACAAATTGACTGTCTTTAATAAATTAATGGAGGTGTGAATGTTTCAGTCCAAGAGTCTCTCTTTTCTCTTCTCCTGCATCAGGCAACAACAACAAAAATTGATGGCGGTGACCCTGGAGTTGAGAGAGAACTTAGGTAAAGGCAATGGCGCAATTACACTTTTCAAAAAATAGGCACGTGGGCTTTTGGTTTCTCTCCCGCTAAAAACAGAAAGAAATAATTCAAAATAACACACTGGCTTTACTTACCACAGTGTGAAAAAGTGATGACTCCTCTAAATAAAGTGACTTTCTGAAACATGGTGTCCTTCTTTGCTGATGTAAAGAAGAAACTAAATGAAAGAGAGTCCAGTGAGGATTTGTCAGCATAAAGCTGAGTGACTCACTCATTCGTGGCTGTCTTTCTGATAGTCTCTAATAAAGAAATGTTTTGAAGTGAATCTACTCATGTTGTGTGTTTTCAATTATTTGTGACATTGTGTTTACAATGAAGAATGTAAACAAACAAAATATATCCTATTCATAATGAGTAATCAGATGTGTGTCGCAAGCTTGTCATTGTTCCTTATTGTCACAAGTGTAGAGAGGAGTAGGCAGTAGGCAGTCTCAGGTTTAGAACTACTGAATTTATTAAAGCACCATATATAAAAGCTGGACGAAACCCAAAGTGCAAAATAATAAAGTAGTCAGGAAATAGTAGGAGAGATTCCTCTCAGGAAACAAGCAACATACAGTGCCTTGCGAAAGTATTCGGCCCCCTTGAACTTTGCAACCTTTTGCCACATTTCAGGCTTCAAACATAAAGATATAAAACTGTATTTTTTTGTGAAGAATCAACAACAAGTGGGACACAATCATGAAGTGGAACGACATGTATTGGATATTTCAAACTTTTTTAACAAATCAAAAACTGAAAAATTGGGCGTGCAAAATTATTCAGCCCCTTTACTTTCAGTGCAGCAAACTCTCTCCAGAAGTTCAGTGAGGATCTCTGAATGATCCAATGTTGACCTAAATGACTAATGATGATAAATACAATCCACCTGTTTGTAATCAAGTCTCCGTATAAATGCACCTGTACTGTGATATTCTCAGAGGTCCGTTAAAAGCGCAGAGAGCATCATGAAGAACAAGGAACACACCAGGCAGGTCCGAGATACTGTTGTGAAGAAGTTTAAAGCCGGTTTTGGATACAAAAAGATTTCCCAAGCTTTAAACATCCCAAGGAGCACTGTGCAAACGATATTATTGAAATGGAAGGAGTATCAGACCACTGCAAATCTACCAAGACTTGGCTGTCCCTCTAAACTTTCAGCTAATACAAGGAGAAGACTGATCAGAGATGCAGCCAAGAGGCCCATGATCACTCTGGATGAACTGCAGAGATCTACAGCTGAGGTGGGAGACTCTGTCCATAGGACAACAATCAGTCGTATATTGCACAAATCTGGCCTTTATGGAAGAGTGGCAAGAAGAAAGCAATTTCTTAAAGATATCCATAAAAAGTGTTGTTTAAAGTTTGCCACAAGCCACCTGGGAGACACACCAAACATGTGGAAGAAGGTGCTCTGGTCAGATGAAACCAAAATTGAACTTTTTGGCAACAATGCAAAACGTTATGTTTGGCGTAAAAGCAACACAGCTCATCACCCTGCCCACACCATCCCCACTGTCAAACATGGTGGTGGAAGCATCATGGTTTGGGCCTGCTTTTCTTCAGCAGGGACAGGGAAGATGGTTAAAATTGATGGGAAGATGGATGGAGCCAAATACAGGACCATTCTGGAAGAAAACCTGATGGAGTCTGCAAAAGACCTGAGACTGGGACAGAGATTTGTCTTCCAACAAGACAATGATCCAAAACATAAAGCAAAATCTAGAATGGAATGGTTCAAAAATAAACATATCCAGGTGTTAGAATGGCCAAATCGAAGTCCAGACCTGAATCCAATCGAGAATCTGTGGAAACAACTGAAAACTGCTGTTCACAAATGCTCTCCATCCAACCTCACTGAACTCGAGCTGTTTTGCAAGGAGGAATGGGAAAAAATGTCAGTCTTTCGATGTGCAAAACTGATTGAGACATACCCCAATCGACTTACAGCTGTAATCGCAGCAAAAGGTGGCGCTACAAAGTATTAACTTAAGTATTAACTTTAACTTTTGATTTGTTAAAAAAGTTTGAAATATCCAATAAATGCCGTTCCACTTCATGATTGTGTCCCACTTGTTGTTGATTCTTCACAAAAAAAATACAGTTTTATATCTTTATGTTTGAAGCCTGAAATGTGGCAAAAGGTCGCAAAGTTCAAGGGGGCCGAATACTTTCGCAAGGCACTGTATACAATGACCGACAAAGACAAATGACAGAGGGAGTATATATACAGTGATAGAGTGGGGATTGGAAACAGGTGTGTGCAGTGAGGATGAGACAAAGCGTGTTTGCCAGCAACAGGTTCAGCAGCAGCTAGAAGGCCGGCGACGCCAACAGAACAGGAAGCAGCAGGACATCCCAACCTCTCCTCAATAGGAATGGAGATCCTACACCACGACTCGTGCCTGGAGCACCTTGGGACTGCCATGGACGATGTGCTCTGGACCGTACGCCAACTGCAGGCTACACCACCACCTTCCCTGCTCCCTGCGGTCATTCCAGCCACCCCACCACCATCTATATCACCAGGTCTGGTCAGGAACGTCCACCTGCCCCTCCCCGGAGCAGTTTGACGGCACTCCAGCTCACTGTAGGGGGTTTCTCTTGCAGTGTGACCTCCACCTTGCCCATCATACAGGGACGGCCTCCGAGAGGGACAGGGTGACCTTGGTGATCTCGGTGCTGACAGGCCGGGCTCTGGAGTGGGCACATTCCGTCTGAGAGTGCAGTTCTATGAGCGACTCTTCTGTGTCGTTTTCGATCTCCCTACAGAGGGCCGAGAGGGAGGTGAGCATCTCCTCCGTCTACACCAGGGGTCCAGGACAGCGTCTGAGTATGCTGTGGATTTCCGGACCATGGCTGCATCCACTGGCTGAAATGACCAGGCCCTGTTGATGGTTTCCATAATGGGCTACAGGCAGACGTACAGACCGAGCTGGCCTGTCGCGATGAGGACCTCACGCTGGACCAGCTCATCGCCATGTGCGTGGATAATCTCCTGCGTGCCCATTGTCGCCCATCCCATGGGTTCGGGTCTCTCCCACGAACCTGAGCCCATGGAGGTGGGTACGACGCACCTTCCCATCAACAGGGTCTCTGCTCCTACTGCGGAGAGATGGACCACCCCTGGAACACCTGTCCCGGAAGGAGAAACAGGCGAGGAAGCTGCAGGTTGAGGAGTACTCCCGCACCTTCCCAGGTAGGCGTAGACGTGCTTTGCTCCTCTTGGTCCACCCAGCCCTTCCTGTCACCTTCCCGGACTATCCTGGACCCTACTGAGTCCTGCTCTAGTAGACTCGAGTTCTGCAGGCAATTTCATAGACCAGTCAGTGGCCTTATCATTACGCATACCTCTAGTCCCTTTACAAGCCCCTATCCCCGTCCATGCCCTAGACAACCGTCCCCTAGGAAGCAGACTCGTGTTCTAGACCATGATTCCCATTTCCCTCATAGTTGCTCACAACCACCATGAGCGCATCACTTTCCTCATCTTAGACTCTCCTGTATACCCCATAGTTTTAGATTTCACCTGGTTCCAGTTGCATAACCCCAGGATATCATGGACATAGAGGAGGTTGTGAGTGTTAGGGGAGGCGTCTCTCGGTTTCTATCTGTGCCACCTCTGTGGAAAGTCCGGACCAGGTCAACCACGTCCTTTTCCCAGAGGTATACCGGGACCTACAGGTTTTTTCGAGGAGTCGTGTCATGTGCCTGCACCCTCATCGTCTCTGGGACTGCACTATCGTCCTACTGCCTGGTTCAGCCCTCCCGCGAGGGCACATCTACCCTCTCTTGCATGCAGAGACCGAAGCCATGGAGGTGTACATCCACGAAGCGCTGGCCCATGGATTCCTCCGTCTGTCCACCTCTCCGGCATCCTCTAGCTTCTTTTTTTTGTGATGAAGAAGGATGGAGGTCTCCACCCCTGTATCAATTACCAGACACTGAATAAGGTAACCGCCAAATTCAGTTATGCCCTGCCCCTCATACCCACTATGATCGAACAGATGCACGGTGCTCAGTACTTTACCAAATTGAATTTACACTGTTTGTTAGGAAGACCACCTTCAACACCAGCACCAGGCACTACAAATACAGGGTAATTCCATATGGCCTGACAAAAAAAAACCTCAGTGTTTCAATCCTTCATTAACGAGGTGTTTAGAGACATGTTGCGTTGCTGTGTAGTGGTGTACATAGATGGCATCTTGGTGTACTCCACTACACGCAAGCAACATGTCTCTCATGTCCTGGGCTATCGGATATCCACAGCGGATATCAGAATTCCACACCCACCCCCCACCAGAAATAAAAAAGCACCATTCTGCACGAACTGGCATTTTTATTCAGACATTTGGAACAACACAAATAAATAATCATAACATTTAAAACTATTTAAATGTAACAATATACACAAAAAATAAGACTCATAAATATCAAAAAGAAGTAACAAAGACAAATAGAAACAAACTGTAGTATATAAACACAAACAAAAAAGAGAATGTAATTATTACACTATTACCACTATTACCCTATTTCTAACAAAAAACACATAAATAAAAGTAAATTGCACAAATCCTATATCACACAAGTACACAAATAGAATAACACACTTATAAAGAAGAGAACCTGATTATTACACTATTGCACTTCAAACAAGAAACACACAAACTAAATTGCACAACCTATTATGTTACTAATTGCATTAGTACTGTTCAAAGTTAGAGGTGTGCTATTTGATAGATTCCCCTGCTCCCCCTACCTCGGGCTTTTATCTATACATAAATCCGCCACTTCACACAACACTATGTGTTTTGGTGAAACTGTTAGAGCAAAATTGCAAGATTATGTTATAATGCTGTAATTGCATTAAATGGTTGTTTTATGCAACATAATAGAGGGTTCTTATAACTCTATTGGGTCTGTGTGAATTGAAAGTTGGCCTCTAACACTGACAGGAGATTTACGATGTCTGTGGGTGATACCGCATACCAGAGCATGAGCTAATTTTTCTGTACTGGGGTCCCAGGGGGAGATGGCTCCATTATGGAGTTGGTGGGTAGACACTGGTCTCTGCACAATGAGGACAGTTATTACAGCAGTTACTGTCTGCTGTGAATTATTAGTCTCTTTCATACAAATCTTAACCTTGTGACCCATTCCATGCATCTGTTGTTTGTCATGTAGACTGAAGGAGGATGGACTTGCTGTGGCTCAAACCAGCTGGTTGAGTTCTCAGTGATCACCTCCAGGGGTGATTACCGACCAGCTCCATTACTGCACTAATGAAATAATAAAGTCTGATTGTTTTGAAGAAATCTAAATGTCTCTCCTTTTGATTACAATAATTCCACCACAACACCAACATCAAAACCTCATCCCAACTGTAAACTATGGTGGAGGACGCATTATGGTTTGGGGCTGCTTTGCTGCCTCAGGTCCTGGACAGCTTGCTATCATCGACGGAAAAATGAATTCCCAACTTTATCAAGACATTTTGCAGGAGAATGTAAGGCTATCTGTCCTCCAATTGAAGCTCAACAGGTGATGCAACAGGACAAGAACCCAAAAGACAGAAGTAGTAAATCAACAACAGAATGGCTTGAACAGAAGAAAATACCCCTTCTGGAGTGACCCAGTCATTCCTGTCCTCAACCCGATTGAGATGCTGTGGCATGACCTCAAGAGAGTGGTTCACACCAGACATCCCAAGAATATTGTGGAACTGAAACAGTTTTGTAAAGAGGAATGGTCAAATATTTGTCCTGACCGTTGTGCAGTTCTGATCCGCAACTACAGAAAACGTTTGGTTGAGGTTATTGCTGACAAAATGAGGGTCAACCTGTTATTAAATCCAAGGGTTCACATACTTTTCCCAACCAATATTATGAATGTTTACACAGTGTGTTCAATAAAGACATGAACAGTTATAATTATTTCTGTGTCATTAGTTTAAGCAGCCTGTGTGTGTCTATTGTTGTGACTTACATGAAGATCATATACAATTTTATGACCAATTTATGCAGAATTCCAGGTAATTCTAAAGGGTTCACATACCTTTTATTCCCACTGTACGTAAATACAAGAAATGTGTATGTAGAGGGGTAACTTTCATCACCAATTCTCTTACCATTTTGTCAATTGTGTAATGAGCCTACCAGTTGGTGTAACTGTAATGTTAGTTCTCTTGAGGGGAATAATGGTGTGTTCTTTTTCTAATTTGTATATAGAGATTGTTGACACTACTGTTTAATGTAATATTGTTTATTGGATTTACATTGTAGTAATGTTCTATTTATTTGATCCTGTTGTCCTCTTTGCACAGACCGCATGGTCTGGTTCATCATCAAATCAAATCAAATCAGATTGTATTTGTCACATACACATGGTTAGCAGATGTTAATGCGAGTGTCGCGAAATGCTTGTGCTTCTAGTTCCGACAATGCAGTAATAACCAACGAGTAATCTAACCTAACAATTCCACTACTACCTTATACACACAAGTGTAAAGGGATGAAGAATATGTACATAAAGATATATGAATGAGTGATGGTACAGAACGGCATAGGCAAGATGAAGTAGATGGTATAGAGTACAGTATATACATATTAGATGAGTACTGTAGGGTATATAAACATAAAGTGGCATAGTTTAAAGTGGCCAGTGATACATATATTACACAAAGATGGCAAGATGCAGCAAGATGCAGCAGTTTAAATGAGTACAGTATATACATATACATATGAGATGAGTAATGTAAACATTATATTAAGTGGCACTGTTTGAAGTGGCTATTGATACATTTTTACATCAATTTCCAACAATTCCCTTATTAAAGTGGCTGGAGTTGAGTCAGTATGTTGGCAGCAGTCACTCAATGTTAGTGGTGGCTGTTTAACAGTCTGATGGCCTTGCGATAGAAGCTGTTTTTCAGTCTCTCGGTCCCAGCTTTGATGCACCTGTACTGACCTCGCCTTCTGGATGATAGCGGGGTGAACAGGCAGTGGCTCGGGTGGTTGTTGTCCTTGATGATCTTTATGGCCTTCCTGTGACATCGGGTGGTGTAGGTGTCCTGGTGGGCAGGTAGTTTGCCCCCGGTGATGCGTTGCGCAGACCTCAATACCCTCTGGAGAGCCTTACGGTTGTGGGCGGAGCAGTTGCTGTACCAGGCGGTGATACAGCCCGACAGGATGCTCTCGATTGTGCATCTGTAGCAGTTAGTGAGTGCTTTTGGTGTCAAGCCGAATTTCTTCAGCCTCCTGAGGTTGAAGAGCCGCTGCTGCGCCTTCTTCACAACGCTGTCTGTGAGGGTGGACCAATTCAGTTTGTCCGTGATGTGTACACCAAGGAACTTAAAACTTTACACCTTCTCCACTACTGTCCCGTCGATGTGGATAGGGGGGTGTTCCCTCTGCTGTTTCCTGAAGTCCACAATCATCTCCTTTGTTTTGTTGACGTTGAGTGTGAGGTTATTTTCCTGACACCACACTCCGAGGGCCCTCACCTCCTCCCTGTAGGCCGTCTCGTCGTTGTTGGTTATCAAGCCTACCACTGTAGTGTTGTCCGCAAACTTGATGATTGAGTTGGAGTCGTGCATGGCCCCATAGTCGTGAGTGAACAGGGAGTACAGGAGAGGGCTCAGAACGCACCCTTGTGGGGTCCCAGTGTTGAGGATCAGCGGGGTGGAGATGTTGTTACCTACCCTCACCACCTGGGGGCGGCCCATCAGGAAGTCCAGTACCCAGTTGCACAGGGCGGGGTCGAGACCCAGAGTTTGGAGGGTACTATGGTGTTAAATGCTGAGCAGTAGTCGATGAACAGCATTCTCACATAGGTATTCCTCTTATCCAGATGGGTTAGGGCCGTGTGCAGTATGGTTGCAATTGCGTCGTCTGATTGTGTCGTCTGTGGACCTATTGGGGCAGTAAGCAAATTGGAGTGGGTCTAGGGTGTCAGGTAGGGTGGAGGTGATATGGTCCTTGACTAGTCTCTCAAAGCACTTCATAACGACGGAAGTGAGTGCTACGGGGCGGTAGTCGTTCAGCTCAGTTACCTTACTCAGTTACAATGGTGGCCCTCTTAAAGCATGTGGGAACAGCAGACTGGGATAAGGATTGATTGAATATGTCCGTAAACACACCAGCCAGCTGGTCTGCGCATGCTCTTAGTACGCGGCTGGGGATGCCGTCTGGGCCTGCAGCCTTGCGAGGGTTAAATGTTTTACTCACGTTGGCTGCAGTGAAGGAGAGCCCGCAAGTTTTTGGTAGCGGGCTGTGTCAGTGGCACTGTATTGTCTGTCCTCAAAGCGAGCAAAAAAGTTATTTAGTCTATCTGGGAGCAAGACATCCTGGTCCGCGACGGGGCTGGTTTTCTTTTTGTAATCCGTGATTGACTGTAGACCCTGCCACATACCTCTTGTGTATGAGCCGTTGAATTGCAACTCTACTTTGTCTCTATACTGACACTCAGCATGTTTGATTGCCTTGCGGAGGGAATAGCTACACTGTTTGTATTCGGTCATGTTTCCTGTCACCTTGCCCTGGTTAAAAGCAGTGGTTCGCGCTTTTAGTTTTGCGCGAATGCTGCCATCAATCCACGGTTTCTGGTTTGGGAATGTTTTAATCATTGCTGTGGGTATAGCATTGCCGATGCACTTTCTAATGAACTCACTCACCGACTCAGCGTACTTGGCAATGTTGTTGTTGGACGCAATGCGGAACATATCCCAATCCACATGATCGAAGCAGTCTTGAAGCATGGAATCAGATTGGTCAGACCAGTGTTGAACAGACCTGAGTGCGGGAGCTTCTTGTTTTAGTTTCTGTCTGTAGGCTGGAAGCAACAAAATGGAGTCGTGGTCAGCTTTTCTGAAAGGAGGGCGGGGGAGGGCCTTATATGCGTTGCGGAAGTTAGAATAACTATGATCCAGGGTTTTACCAGTCCTGGTAGCACAATCGATATGCTGATAGAATTTAGGGAGTCTTGTTTTCATGTTAGTCTTGTTAAAATCCCCAGCTGCAATGAATGCAGCCTCAGGATATGTGGATTCCAGTTTACCTAGAGTCAAATAAAGTTTGTTCAGGGCCAGCGATGTGTCTGCTTGGGGGGGAATATATACGGCTGTGATTATAATCAAATAGAATTCCCTTGGTAATAATGCGGTCGACATTTGATTGTGAGGAATTCTAAGTCAGGTGAACAGAAGGACTTGAATTCCTGTATGTTGTTATGATCATACCACGTCTCATTAATCATAAGGCATACCCCCCGCCCCTCTTCTTACCAGAAAGATGCTTGTTTCTGTCGGCGCGAAGCGTGGAGAAACCAGCTGGCTGCACCGACTCCATTTGCGTCTCTCGAGTGAGCCATGTTCCGTGATGCAAAGAACATTACAGTCTCTGATGTCTCTCTGGAATGCTACCCTTACTCGGATTTCATCAACCTTGTTGTCAAAGAACTGGACATTGGCGAGTAGTATGCTAAGGAGTAGTGCGCGATGTGCCCGTCTCCGGAGCCTGACCAGAAGACCGCTACGTTTGCCCCTTTTACGGTGTAGTTGTTTAGGGTCGCCGGCTGGGATCCGATCCATTGTCCTGGGTGGAAGGCAAAACACAGGATCCGCTTCGGGAGAGTCATATTCCTGGTCGTAATGATGGTGAGTTGACGTTGCTCTTATATTCAGTAGTTCCTGCTGACTGTATGTAATGAAACCTAAGATTACCTGGGGTACCAATGTAAGAAATAACACGTAAAAAAATTAAAAAATTTAGTAGTTTAAAATAGTTTCCTAAGAACGTGAAGCGAGGTGGCCATCTCTGTCGGCGCCGGAAGTAATCATTAAACTCCTAGACTGGGCTTCTGTGTCCGTCATCATTCTTTGACCAGAGTGCGGTATCTGTTTACTCCCATTGGCCTATCCACACATTAGAGAGCACCAGACTTTGTTTAATAATATAACTTATATTGAACAAAAGCCAGGAATGAGTTAGTCACTCAGCCCTATGCTGTTCCTGCTTCTGTTGCCTCTTTGAGTGTCTGTTTAAAATCCTGCTAATATCCTACAAAATGTTGGATAAAGCAATTTCACACAAAAAAGTAACATTTTTCTACCTTGTTAAAAAAATCAGTAACTGAACATGGACACGCATATACAGTACCAGTGAAAAGTTTGGACACATCTACTGATTCAAGGGATTTTCTATATTTTGACAATTTATAGAATAATATTGAAGACATCAAAACTGTGAAATAACACATATGGAATCATGTAGTAACTAAAACTGTTCAACAAATCAAAATATATTTTATATATTTTTTCTTCACAGTAGCCACCCTTTGCCTTGATGATAGCTTTGCACACTCTTGGCATTCTCTCAACCAGCTTCATGAGGTAGTCAACTGGAATGCAGTTCAATTAACAGGTGTGCCTTGTTAAAAGTGAATTTGTGGAATTTCTTTCCTTCTTAATGCATTTGAGCCAATTAGTTGTGTTCTGAAAAGGTAGGGGTGGTATATATAAGAGAGCCCTATATGGTACACGACCAAGTCCACATTATGGCAAGAACAGCTCAAATAAGCAAAAAGAAAAAAACAGTCCATTACACCTTAAAACATAACAGCCAGTCAATCATGACAGTCAGTCAATCTGGAAAATGTCAAGAACTTTGAAAGTGTCTTCAAGTGTAGGTGCAAAAACCAGTGCTATGATGACACTGGCTCTCATGAGGATTGCCACAGGAAAGGAAGACCTAGAAATACCTCTTCTGCAGAGGATACGTTCACTAGAGTTACAGTACCAGCCTCAGAAATTGCAGCCCAAATAAATGCTTCACAGAGTTCAAGTAAGAGACACATCTCAACATCAACTGTTCAGAGGAGACTGCGTGAATCAGGCCTCCATGGTCGAATTGCTGCAAAGAAACCATTACTAAAGGACACCGATAAAAATTGGAGACTTGCTTGGTCCATGAAACACGAATGGACATTAAACTAGTGGAAATCTGTCCATTGGTCTGATGTGTCCAAATTTGAGGTTTTTGGTTCCAACCCCTGTGTCGTTGTGAGACACAGAGTAGGTGAAATGATGATCTCAGCGTGTGTGGTTACCATCGTGAAGAATAGTGGAGGAGTTGTGATGGTGTGGGAGTGCTGGTGACACTGTGATTTATTTATAATTCAAGGTAAACTTAACCAGCATGGCTACCACAGCATTCTGCAGTGATACGCCATCCCATCTGTGTTGCGCTTAGTGGGACTATCACCCAACACACCTCCAGGCTGTGTAATGGTAATTTGACCAAGAAGGAGAGTGATGGAGCGCTGCATCAGATCTCAACCACATTGTAGTTGCACTTCCCCCCCAGCTCAACGACCACAGGTTAAACATTGCTGAGATGATCAAAGCATTTGCTGCAACTTGACGACCTGCTCACCAAGCACAACAAGGGCTGTCCAGATCATTATGCTGTTCTGCTATTCCAAGGATGTGTAACCAAAGAGAGATACCACGACCGGACACAGAATACCAACTGGGAAGAATCCAAATGGCAAATGAGGCAAATGTGGCATACCAGTGAACCTCAGTGTTCATCATTAATACTGTGCCTCAGAAGTTTCTGTCCATGACTGATGCAGCCCGAAAAAGCATTAAAGACAGAGTTAATGAATACTACCAAAGTGGGTCGCGGACCAGTTAATGGTGGGTCGCAACGTGTCCGAGTAAATGTATAATTGTTTCATTAATTACTGGAATTGACTTGGTCAAGTGCATCTGCGGTCTCTGCTCAGTTTGGCAGCTGCGCGAGTGAAGGGGGATATCCTTGTGCTTCGCGGTTTACCGGATCTTTTTCTGCAGTTGTCTTGAAGATCACTCTGCGACACACACAATGCAGCGCTGTCGTTCAGCAGCAGATGATGCTCTGTCTGCCACTGACTTGTCATGACCACTAGTCATCACTCACCGCTGTCATGAAATGGACTCATGATAGTAACAAGTTTTGACTGAGCTCAAATGTCATGAAACGCATATAGAGCGATCTCTTTCATGCCAACTTATAACGAGAAGCGCCCACAATGTGTTTTGTGCAGGGATGTGCTTAGTAATGAGTCTCTCATAACGAACAAATGATGGTAAACCCAGGGAGTTCTTTCAGAACCGCTGCAGAATGCTTCAGGAAACAGTGTTTCGACAGTTGAAGAGTACGTCAGCTAGCAAGGCATTGTTGTCATTTTATAACAGGTGATGATCAGCAGAAATAAGGTAGTATTAACTAACTCTCATAGTAGTAGATGTGAGTTTCTCTTTCAAACAATCCCCTGGCTTTGTACACAGCTAATAGTTAACAATTCCCTGGCCTTGTACACAGCTAATAGTTAACAATCCCCTGGCCTTGTACACAGCTAATAGTTAACATTCGCCTAAGCAACCTACCCACTGACAGTGCAACCCTAGTAGCAGTACAGATGAAGATGAACAATGATCAGGCACACTGTACATCTTACTGTAGAAATTATTGTTGAAAACTAGTCTAGGTTTGAACTGTTGCTGCAAAATACAATTTTTATTCTGAACTGGAATAAACTGATGCTTTTTGAGGCAAACACACTCACACAGGTCTGGGTTGTTCATCTACAGCAGGAAGCTGTCTCCTGCCTTACTGAGAAAGCAGTAGATGTTCTGATCCAGTTTGGCACCACATACCTACACGAGAAAGGGTTCTCAACCCTGACATACTTAAAAAACAAGTACAGAAACAGTTTCAAGGCTGAGCATAACCTCAGTGTGGTACTGTCAAAAACAGAGCCCAGAATAGACATGCTCTCATTAGGACTGTGTGTTTTCTGGTCTACATCTGTGTGATGTGATCAATCAGTTTATTCCAGTTCAGAATGAAAAAATAGATATTGTATTTTAACAGCAACAGTTCCAGCCTAGACTTTATTTCAACAATAATTTATACAGTAAGATGTACAGTAGGCCTGATCATTTTTCATCTGTACTGTTACTTAGTGTTGCTCTATCAAAAAGCTTGTGTGTGTTCTGTTATACATCTGTGTGATGTGATCAATCCGTTTATTCCAGTTCAGAATGAAAATGATGTATTGTGTTTTAACAGCAAAGATTCCAACGTAGACAGATATGCAAGAGTGTTTTTAATGGGGGAAAATAAACATGAATATATATTTATATGGATATTTCATTTCATTGTTATTTGTTTTTGTCTATATTGCACTTGTTTTAGGCATGAAGGCAATGAAATGTACCGATATTTATGCATAGTTGCAAATTTTCCTAAGCTTGGGTCCCAGGAAAACACAGAATTTCTCATTTGGGTCCCAGGCTGAAAAAGTTTAACCCCTGACTTAGCTTTTCAAAGATGCCCTCTGGTGGTCAAACTAGCACCAACAAGCATTAATGGCAGCAATGGCTGACGGTTAAATATCATGCCATCGAATTCTGCAGCACCCCACAAGCTGCGCTGCAGTATGACGCAACTTTTAAAGGAAGAAACACTGTACCTCAAATGGTATGCCATCTAGCCCTGGAGGTTTCAAGGACTTGAAGGCTTTAATTGGATCAAGCAGTTCCTCCTCTGTAATTTGGCATTCACATGGTTCTTTCTGTACAGCTGTTAATTTCACATGATTTATATAAAAAAAAATCCACACAATTAACTTTGGGTAGTGGATATCGAGGAGAATGAAATGAAAACATGTGCTTAAAGTACTTTGCTTCCTCTTTTCAAATATTGTTTGGTGAATCATGGTTGACTGTCATTTGTCACAAGTTTCAGTAAATTATTTTTGGTCGCATTTCTACGTTGAAGATTAAAACATCATTTGGTGCATTTTTCCAATATTACATATAGTTTGCTTTATTTTTTATAATATAAGGTATTACAGTTTATCTTTCTTGAATAAGTTCCTCCATTTATTTTTGTTTTTTTCTCTAACTTATTCTGTGCTGCTATGGTACAGTTTTCATTTATTTGTACTGTTAGTCCTTCTATGTCCTTTGTTAATATGGACTCTTTTGACCTAAATTGCTTTTGTTTTATGGATGAGTATTGAATTGCATGGTCTCTAAAGGCACAAGTGTCCCATAGAATAAGGGGATCTGCTGTACCTATGTTATGTCAGAAAATTCAGTCATAAATAATTCTGTCCGAATTAAAAACAAGTGATCATCCAATAGGCTTTGATTCAATTTCCAATATCCTTGCCAATGTGGAAATTCAGTCAGAGTAAATGTATATGCCAATTATTTGATGGTCTGAACGCATTCTGTCCCCTATCAACACTTTTTAAAACTTTTTTTGTGCCAACTCTTCCAAGTCAAGTCAAGGTAAGGTCTTGTTTTTGCTCATTTATTGCCACCAGGGCCCTCCAGTGTAACTGCTAAACTGCTTGCTGACTGTACATTGTACTGCATGATTGTTGCGGGTTTACTAATACATTACATCTAGTAGCTATGATGATGAAGGTAGGTTGTGTGCAGCGGTTAGAATTGGTTTGGAATTGGCCTAGTCACAGACAGCTGATGTGTTGTGCACTGAAATCCACAAGCAAAGGGAAAAGGTGAGAGGAGGAGACCATGTAAATGAGAGCAGAAATTCTACAATGAGCAAAATGATAATGCTGTTTGTATGTGGCTGCTATGAAAGTGAACTGTGTTTGCTTGTGATCAGGGGTGTACTCATTCCGTCGATTCTGTTGAAAAACATTTCTTAAACGGAAGGAAACGGAATGAAGCATACCTGAATTTGTCTAATAGAATCTCTCGTTTGCAACTGTTGGACATTAGATTACACCCTAGATCAGCTGGATGCAGGCAAGAGTGAGCAAGGTGGAATTGACTGTGTCACTGTCTGTCACTTTGATTGCTCAAACTGTCTGTCACTTTGATTGCTCAAACTTTTTCTCTCGACCTTTACACCTATGTTGTAAACTTTCATTCAAAGGCAAGGTTGTAGCAACCTCATGATGGGTATAGGGGAAATGTAAGTATCATGTAGTAGCTTAAACCTATTGATAAGCTGGATATGAATGAAAGTCATACAATGTGCTGTAATAGAAATAAGGCCATGCTCATTAAACATCACCAACCTCAACTGGTGTAGATGCATGAGAACATTTTGAATTCAGGCTGTAGCACAACAAAATGTACAAAAACTCAAGGGGTATTGAATACTTTCTGAAGGCACCGTATCGGTATTATTTTTAGAGTGGTATTTTTCTAACCTGAAAAGAATAGGAGGAATTTGGTTCACCCTCCTCTAGCCATTTCGATTTAGATCTGAAGAAGGCTCCCTCTGCTTTCAGTTTATGCTGTAGACAAATCAAAACACATTGATCCTCTTCTGAAAGACATTCAGCAGGCTTATGAGCAATTACACTCTCTTCTTCACCTCTCCTGGTCTTGGCAAGAATACTCCCATGTTTTGCAACCTCATATTAAAAAACAACCTCCCAGTTATTACTGTATGAATTGTAATTTATAGCATTGTTCCAGAAGTATGTAAATACATTCTTTATCTCTATCTTGACCAACTCTATTACGCTTCCAATAGGGTGCTCTGACAAGGCCAGTATCAGTGTCACGTCTACTCCGCTCTTCCCCTCCTGCGTTCGACTTCGCTGGTTTACTTACCACGGATCCTAGCATTCATCATTACGCGCACTTGCACTTCATCAATAGGCACACCTGGACTCCATCACTTCACTGACTACCTGCCCTATATCTGTCACTCCCTTAGTTCTATTCCCCAGGCGGTATTGCATATGTGTTTCATGTCTGTAAGCTACGCGTGTTTGTTCCATGTTCCGTTTTATTATTAAACCTACCACCTGCACTTGCTTCCCGACTCCCAGCGTTACAATCAGACAAATCATTTTACGTCAATATAAATAATACATGTTGTTGTTTATAACAAGACAAAGAAAGTGACCAGAAGGGCCACAGTCTGATTGCAAAATACTTCCATTGAAATGATTATTTAGAGTGATCATTCCAGTGGAGTGTTCAGAACCATGAGCGAGCCATAAATCATTTCCGCACTGCGATCTCCAGAAGTCGATGACAGTAGAAATAGAATGAGACTCTTGATTAAAGCATTCATCTGTTTGGCAAACATAAATAAGGCTTTGATTTGACATGATTTCTTAACCCATTGAGTATAAGTAGTATAACAAAAACTGTCGGCCCAGAAAACAACCAAAAGAGCTTGCTCACTGCTTATACTGCAGTTCAAAATAGCAAGTCTATATTACTGGCATAAAAATTCAAGTTTATTTTATTATATAAGAAATTAAAGTAGTTCTAGTAAGAATAAAGTGAAAAAGAAAATAAATACCCATTACCCCAGTCATCCTGTGCAGCAAAATCACCTGGGAGCCGGGAGAGAAATCTGCTCACATCAGAGGTAGCTAGGTAACCTATTTTGACCGTCAGACATCTGTCAAAAGGATGAAAGTCCTCATGGAGGAAGGCTGACATCTGTCAAAAGGATGAAAGTCCTCATGGAGGAAGGCTGATTTTGGATCAATTGATGAATGCATGGCCTTCAACAAAGTAAGACCCTTCCCCCTCTTTTTGTGCTTTTTCCACAGCTGGCCACAGTTTCTCTACTTTCTCTGCATGCTTCCGAATGGTTTTCAGCAAACCACAGGTTGTTGTCGCGTAAGAAGGTCAATTTCTTTGATGCTTTCCTAGTGGCATGCCAGTAGATCTGTGATATGAAATGAGGAATGATACCTCTGGGCTTGGAGTCATTCTGCCTTCTCGTGCCGAGTCGATGCACAGTGTCTGCAACATCTGCTAGCCTGTTTGGGATAGGGGGCAGCATTTTCACGTTCGGATGAAAAGCATTCCCAGAGTAAACCTCCTGCTACTCAGGCCCAGAAGCTAATACAGTACGTGCATATTATTTGTAGATCTGGATAAACACTCTGAAGTTTCTAAAACTGCTTGAATGATGTCTGTGAGTATAACAGAACTGAACTCCTATGGCAGGCGAAAACATGAGAAAAATCCAACATGGAAGTGGGAAATCTGAGGTTTGTAGTTTTTCAACTCATTGCCTATCGAATACACAGTGTCTAGGTGTTCATATTGCACTTCCTAAGGCTTCCACTAGATGTCAACAATCTTTAGAATGTTGTTTGAGGCTTCTACTGTGAAGGAGGGGGGAATGAGAGCTGATTGAGTCAGGGGTCTGGCAGAGTGCCATGAGCTGATCATGCGCGCACACGTGAGAGTGACCTGCGTTCCATTGTAATTCTAAAGACAAAGGAATTCTCTGGTTGGAACATTATTGAAGATTTATGTTAAAAACATCCTAAATATTGATTCTATACATTGTTTGACATGTTTCTACGAACTCTAATATAACTTTTTGAACTTTTCGTCTGAACTTTCGCCTGGAGTTGTCCGCGTCTCGTGAGTTTGGATTTGTTTACCAAACTCGCTAACAAAAGGAGGTATTTGGACATAAATGATGGACTTTATCGAACAAAACAAACATTTATTGTGGAACTGGGATTCCTGGGAGTGCATTCTGATGAAGATCATCAAAGGTAAGTGAATATTAATAACGCTATTTCTGACTTTTACTGACTCCACAACATGGCGGATATCTGCATGGCTTGTTTTTGTGTCTGAGCGCCGTACTCAGATTATTGAATGGTTTGCTTTTTCCATAAAGCTTTTTTGAAATCTGACACATCGGTAGCATTAAGGAGAAGTATATCTATAATTTGTGCTTAATACTTGTATCTTTTATCAAAGTTTATTATGAGTATTTCTGTAAATTGATGTGGCTCTCTGAAAATTTGCCGGATGTTTTCGAGGCACAACATTACTGGCCATAAAGCGCCAATGTAAACTGAGATTTTTGGATATAAATATGAAATTATCGAACAAAACATACATGTATTGTGTAACATGCAGTCTTATGAGTGCCATCTGATGAAGATCATCAAAGGTAGTGATTAATTTTATCTATATTTCTGCTTTTTGTGACTCCTCTCTTTGGCTGGAAAATGGCTGTATGTGTTTTTGTGAACAGTTACCATGGTAATATAACCAGTAGAAACAGATTGCAGCCGCTATGCAGGATACACCTACTTACAAACATCTTTAAAAACAATCACTTGAAAGTAATCCCATACTAAGGTGATGAATAAAGGGTATTAACAGTGGGGTTCAACGCAAAGGCTGGCAGAAAGACAGAATGTCAGCTGGCTGTTTCTTATTGTGACAGTTGTTCTTATCCAAAGGGACTTACAGTAAGAATAAAGTGCACAGACTATGCTTGTAGTGTTCACTGAGAAGGAGGAGGAGAGATACAGGAGGAGGTGTGAAAACAAACAGGCCTGCTATGAGAAAGAGAGAAAAATAACTCCCACAGAGTGGCCCTCATTTAGGGCTAAACACTGGTCTTTTGGGGAAGTACATTGGGTTGAGTGTACAAGATCAACTTTTCACAATCTTTATTTCAAACCGAGTTGAACAAAAGTCTTGATATTATACCCGTAGCATTGATGTAATCAATGCTATGCTACCCTATAAAGCTGTGCTTATCAATTCTCTGGTAATGTTCCTGTTGTCATGCCAATAATCAGAGGAACAAGCGTATATTATTATCATGGTTAGGGAAGTGCCATCTACCCACACACCTTGCACATATTGTTCACGCATGTCGTCGGTGCCTACTCTGATGTGTACTCAGTATATTAATACACCCGTTACATAAAATAAATACCAAATTAAAAAATAACCGGAGGGCAATTGATTTTGCAGACGGTGAGCACATGAGACGTAAAATCCAAATGGATGAATGTAATTGACTAAAAGTACATCATGAGCTGACAGCCATTAATATAAATATACACAATTTCAATGATCAACATTAGTAGCAGCACAAAAGCATAGCAACAGTACAAAGTTACTTGAAAAAGAATGTGTGCTGTGCCCATTCTCAAATCATCACGTCAACATCAAGAATCTAACTTCCACGATGCATATAAAGCCATGCCCCGCCCCCCTTTCGGAAAAGCTGACCACGACTCCATTTTGCTGATCCCTGCCTACAGACAGAAACTGAAACAAGAAGCTCCCACGCTGAGGTCTGTCCAACGCTGGTCCGACCAAGCTCAAAACAACGAAACTGAATGTAATTGACTAAAAGTACATCATGAGCTGTCAGCCATTATTATAAATATACTCAATTTTAATGATCAACATTAGTAGCAGCACAAAAGTATAGCAACAGTACAAAGTTACTTGAAAAAGAATGTGTGCTGTGCCCATTCTCAAATCATCACGTCAACATCAAGAATATGCTGACAAAATTCATCATTAGCAATAATAATAATAATAACCGTAATCATCATCATTTTGGAGATCGACTTCCGGCGCCAACAGAGATGGCCACCTCGCTTCGCGTTCCTAGGAAACTATGCAGTTTTTTGTTTTTTTTACGTGTTATTTCTTACATTAGTACCCCAGGTCATCTTAGGTTTCATTACATACAGTCGAGAAGAACTACTGAATATAAGATCAGCATCAACTCACCATCAGTACGACTAAGAATATGACTTTCGCGAAGCGGATCCTGTGTTTTGCCTTTCAAACAGGACAACGGAATGGATCCCAGCCGGCGACCCAAAAAAACGACTTCGTAAAAGAGGGAAACGAGGCGGTCTTCTGGTCAGACTACGTAGACGGGCACATCGTGCCCCACTTCCTAGCATTCTTCTCGCCAATGTCCAGTCTCTTGACAACAAAGTTGATGAAATTCGAGCAAGGGTACCATTCCAGAGGGACATCAGACTGTAACGTTCTTTGCTTCACAGAAACATGGCTCACTGGAGAGACGCTCTCGGTGGCGGAGCAGCCAGCGGGTTTCTCCACGCATCGCGCCAACAGAAACAAACACCTTTCTGGTAAGAAGAGGGGTGGGGGCGTATCCTTATGGCTAACGAGACGTGGTGTGATCACAGAAACATACAGGAACTCAAATCCTTTTGTTCACCTGATTTAGAATTCCTCACAATCAAATGCAGACTGCATTATCTACCAAGACAATTCTCTTCGATTATAATCACAGCCGTATATATATTCCCCCCCAAGCAGACACATCGATGGCTCTGAACGAACTTTATTTGACTCTTTGCAAACTGGAATCCATACATCCTGAGGCTGCATTCATTGTAGCTGGGGATTTTAACAAGGCTAATCTGAACACAAGACTCCCTAAAATGTATCAGCATATTGATTGCGCAACCAGGGCTGGCAAAACCTTGGATCACTGTTATTCTAACTAAAGGCCCTGCCCCGCCCCCCTTTCGGAAAAGCTGACCACGACTCCATTTTGCTGATCCCTGCCTACAGACAGAAACTGAAACAAGAAGGTCCCACGCTGAGGTCTGTCCAACGCTGGTCCGACCAAGCTGATTCCACACTCCAAGACTGCTTCCATCACGTGGACTGGGACATGTTTCGTATTGCGTCAGGCAACAACATTGACGAATACGCTGATTCGGTGTGCGAGTTCATTAGAACGTGCGTTGAAGATGTCGTTCCCATAGCAACGATTAAAACATTCCCTAACCAGAAACTGTGGATTGATGGCAGCATTTGCGTGAAACTGAAAGCGCGAACCACTGCTTTTAATCAGGGCAAGGTGACTGGTAATATGACTGAATACAAACAGTGCAGCTATTCCCTCCGTAAGGCTATCAAACAAGCTAAGCGTCAGTATAGAGACAAAGTAGAATCTCAATTCAACGGCTCAGACACAAGAGGTATGTGGCAGGGTCTACAGTCAATCACGGACTATAAGAATAAATCCAGCTCAGTCACGGACCAGGATGTCTTGCTCCCAGGCAGTCTAAATAACTTTTTTGCCCGCTTTGAGGACAATACAGTGCCACTGACACGGCCTGCAACGGAAACATGCGGTCTCTCCTTCACTGCAGCCGAGGTGAGTAAAACATTTAAACGTGTTAACCCTCGCAAGGCTGCAGGCCCAGACAGCATCCCCAGCCGCGCCCTCAGAGCATGCGCAGACCAGCTGGCTGGTGTGTTTACGGACATATTCAATCAATCCCTATACCAGTCTGCTGTTCCTATATGCTTCAAGAGGGCCACCATCGTTCCTGTTCCCAAGAAAGCTAAGGTAACTGAGCTAAACGACTACCGCCCCGTAGCACTCACTTCCGTCATCATGAAGTGCTTTGAGAGACTAGTCAAGGACCATATCACCTCCACCCTACCTGACACCCTAGACCCACTCCAATTTGCTTACCGCCCAAATAGGTCCACAGACGACGCAATCTCAACCACACTGCACACTGCCCTAACCCATCTGGACAAGAGGAATACCTATGTGAGAGTGCTGTTCATCGACTACAGCTCGGCATTTAACACCATAATACCCTCCAAGCTCATCATCAAGCTCGAGACCCTGGGTCTCGACCCCGCCCTGTGCAACTGGGTACTGGACTTCCTGACGGGCCGCCCCCAGGTGGTGAGGGTAGGCAACAACATCTCCACATCACTGATCCTCAACACTGGGGCCCCACAAGGGTGCGTTCTGAGCCCTCTCCTGTACTCCCTGTTCACCCACGACTGCGTGGCAACGCACGCCTCCAACTCAATCATCAAGTTTGCGGACGACACAACAGTGGTAGGCTTGATTACCAACAACGACGAGACGGCCTACAAGGAGGAGGTGAGGGCCCTCGGAGTGTGGTGTCAGGACAATAACCTCACACTCAACGTCAACAAAACTAAGGAGATGATTGTGGACTTCAGGAAACAGCAGAGGGAACACCCCCCTATCCACATCGATGGAACAGTAGTGGAGAGGGTAGTAAGTTTTAAGTTCCTCGGCATACACATCACAGACAAACTGAATTGGTCCACTCACACAGACAGCATCGTGAAGAAGGCGCAGCAGCGCCTCTTCAACCTCAGGAGGCTGAAGAAATTCGGCTTGTCACCAAAAGCACTCACAAACTTCTACAGATGCACAATCGAGAGCATCCTGGCGGGCTATATCACCGCCTGGTACGGCAACTGCTCCGCCCACAACCGTAAGGCTCTCCAGAGGGTGCCACCCGGCGTCCCACCTGGGTGAGCCTGACGGGCCTGACGAGGCACGGGCGCTGGGCAAGCTGTCTGGGCGTAAATTCCCGACGAACAAGCTGAGGCATAGGAGCCTGACGATCCGGCTGAGGCGTGGGAGCCCAATGATCCGGCGGAGACGTAGCAGCCTGACGAGCTGGCTGAGCGTAAAAACCTGACTATCCAGTTGAGGCCTGAAATGGGATGGGCGCCTTCCGAGCCAACCGGGGCAAGAACCTCTTGAGCCAGCAGGGCGTGACCTCCTGACGAGCTGGCTTAGGCACCCCCGGTTACATCGGTGTCAGCCCCCAGACCCGACGTCACCACCAACCGGAAAGCCAGCACTCCACAATGCTTCGTATGGTGGCTTCAGGATTCTGTAAGGACTGAAGCCGGAGATGAGAAGCAGGCACGGGGGAATCAACATTTAGTCGGGAACAGACAGGTAACGCGACAGGCACAGCGTCGGCACACGGATAAACAAGGACATACGCCAATCAATGCTGAAGCAGGGAACAGAGCAGGGAACAAGACATATATAGGGAAGGTAATGACAGAGGTGATAGAGTCCAGGTGAGTTCAATAATCGCTGATGCGCGTGATGGGGGAAAGGCAGGTGTGCGTAATGATGGTGGCAGGAGTGCACAATGCTGGGGAGCCTGGCACCCTCGGGCGCCAGGGGGGAAGAGCGGGAGCAGGCGTGACAATCAGGTTCTTGGTCACATCCCTGACCAAGGACCTTCTCCCTCGATTGCAACTTGTTCACGCTACACATTCCCCAAGGGCACCACCCCCCCCCCCCCCGCTCAACTCAAAAAGTGGCGCACAGAGTGCAAAGATATTTTTAGAAATATTTAACCTCCACACATTACCAAGTCCAATAGCTCAAATGAAAGATGAACACCTTGTTCATCTACCCAGCGAGTCATCAGATGACAGTAATGGGACATGTTACACAGTACATTTATGTTTTTTTCAATAATATGCAATTTATATCCATAAATCTCCGTTTACATTGACGCCATATTCAGAAAATGCTAAAAAGTGTCCGGAGAAATTATAGATAGCTCCGCCAGATAATGCCAGATAACAGCAATACACATCATAAACTTTGACTAAATATACATGTTCTACATAGAGTTAGAAAGATACACTGCTTCTTAATGCATTCGCTTTGTCACATTTCTTTTTAACGGTACAGAAAATGTTCACTATTCAATAATCTGAGACGGCGCTCAGACATAAGCAATATTTCTCCGCTATGTTGGAGTCAACAGAAACACAAAATTACAACATAAATATTCCCTTACCTTTGATGGTCTTCGATCAGAATGTAGTGGAAGGAGTCATACTTACCCAATACATCGTTTGGTTTCAAGTCATGTGTCTTTGTATTAGCATATGCTACAAGTTCCAGCTGAAATGCATCCAAAATGAACAGTTGCGCATCAAAACTTCAAAATTACATATTATATGTTGACTAAACTGGTCAAACTAAGTGCAGAATCAAGCTTTAGGATGTTATTAACGTACAAAACAATTCTCAATTCCAACGGACAATCTGACTTCTTCTCATGCAAGCTGGAACAAAGGGAGCTCTGTGCCCAACGCGCGCCCGAAAGCACATGTATTTTCTCACGACACTCACTATTTTGCCTGCCAAAGGGTCAAAGCTCGCGGGATTTGCACAATTAAACGCTCTACTGATAGAGGACATCTCGGGATTTGCACAATTAAACGCTCTACTGATAGAGGACATCTCGCAGAAGACATAGAAACTGTTCCCAGATCCATAGCTGGTTGGGAAGGGTGGGGACGATGACGTCAAAGTTGCCCCAACTTTCTGGATGCCAAAACTAGTTTGGGAGATTGGCTGCCCTGTGAGTTCTGCTATACTTCCAGACATAATTCAAACGGTTTTAGAAGCTTTAGAGTGTGTTCTATTCAATAATAATTATTATGTGCATAGATTAGCAATTTTGGACAGATTTTGTTTCAGTTTACTATGTGCACGCAATTCATCCAAAGGGGGCAGTATTGTCCCGAGCCTTAACAGGCTCAGGCTTGAGGCCACTGTGTTTTTGGGGACCTTCAATGCTGCCCAAAGTTTTCAGTGCCCTTCCCCAAATCTATGCCTCAAAACAATCCTGTCTCTGACAAGCACTGTCAACTGTGGGACCTTATATCGCCTGGTGTGTGCCTTTCCAAATCATGTCCAATCAATTGAATTTATCACAGGTTGACTTATCACAATCAATTTGTAGAAACATCTCAAGGATGATCAATGGAAATAGGATGCTCCTGAGCTCAATTTCGAGTTGCATAGCAAAGGGTCTGAATACTTATGTAATCAGGTATCTGTTTTTTGTTGTTGTTGTTTTTTTAATACATTTGCTAATGTATAAAATTATGGGGTATTGTGTGCAGATTGATGAGGGAAAAAACTATTTAACCCATTTTATAAAAAGGCTGTAACGTAACAAAATGTAGCAAAAGTCTAGGGGTAGATATGTAGTATATATGCTGTATATATAGTACCAGTCAAATGTTTGGACACACCTACTCAATCCAGGGTTTTTCTTATTTTCTTTATTTTCTACATTGTAAAATAGTAGATAAGACATAAAAAACTATGAAATAACACATATGGAATCATGCTGTAACCAAAAAAGTGTTTTATATTTGACATTATTCAAAGTAGCCACCCTTTGCGTTGATGACAGCTTGCACACTCTTGTCATTCTCTCAACCAGCATCATGAGTTAGTCACCTGGAATGCATTTCAATTAACAGGTGTGCCTTGTTAAAAGTTAATTTGTGGAATGTATTTCCTTCTTAATGCATTCAAGCCAATCAGTTGTGTTGTGACAAGGTAAGGGTGGTAAATGGCCAAGTCCATATTATTGCAAGTACAGCTCAAATAAATCAAATCAAATTCTAAAGCCCTTCGTACATCAACTGATATCTCAAAGTGCTGTACAGAAACCCAGCCTAAAACCGCAAACAGCAAGCAATGCAGGTGTAGAAGCACGGTGGCTAGGAAAAACTCCCTAGAAAGGCCAGAAGCTAGGAAGAAACATAGAGAGGAACCAGGCTATGAGGGGTGGCCAGGGTGGAGATTATAACAGGACATGGCCAAGATGTTCAAATGGTCATGGATGACCAGCAGGGTCAAATAATAATAATCACAGTGGTTGTCGAGGATGCAACAGGTCAGCACCTCAGGAGTAAAATAAGCAAAGAGAAATTACATTCCATCGTTATTTTAAGACATGAAGGCCAGTCAATCCAGAAAAAAACTTTGAAAGTTTCTTCAAGTGCAGTAGCAAACACCATCAAGCGCTATGATGAAATTGGCTCTCATGAGTACTGCCACAGAAAAGGAAGAACCCGAGTTACCTCTGCTGCTAAGGATAAGTTTATTAGAGGCCTCAGATCAGCTTGGCTCTCCCCAACAGAAGAGGAGGGGCGGGGCTGGGCCGGTTTATTACACCTCACGCCAATCGGAAATCTTATGCGGTAGAGAACCCTCTCCTGCTCTTCAGTACCAACCAAAGGAATATCTTTGTCCTCCAGGAAGCTTTTGCTGCCAAAACTATAATGTTCAAGAAAGTGAATATTGGAATAATATTTGTAAGATAGGAATGTTAAGAATGGTCAGTTGGGATCTAAAGAGTATTCATGTCATATTGCTTTTCATTTTGTAATGTAATTAAAAACTGTTTTCACCAAATACTGTAACTTTGGAAGAAAACCCCCTTCGGCTGTTAAGTTTCCAGTCAATATGATGTTAATACAATATGAAGAACAATTAAAACATGTTTGTTTAACTTAAGGATTTTAGTAATGTTAGTTTTCTAACGAGATTATATTTTTCATGTCCCTTGCACATGAACTAAGCCATGCCCTGAATGAGGTCAGAAGATCATGTCAGTGTGATGCAAATACCCTTTCTGACCTGAGTGCTTAAAAGGACTCGCTGAGATTTAACATATTCAGATCAGCAGATGTGAAGCATGGGCTAAACGTTTCAAATGGTTGGAAACTCTGAAACTCAACACGAGTTGCAAAAGATAAACTCACTCGAACAGAACATTTGACAGTCTGCAGCTGTGCATGTAAAGGGATCTAGAACTTTGACTATGTTCCCGAGAAAGGAAGGAAAATATCCAATATCAGACAATCATTAGTGCACCTTCAAATCTGTTCTATTTGAACACCCCACTACAAAACCAAGACAACAGAAGAAGGACATTGTGACCTCTGGTGGACAACAAGAGCCTTACACCCATCGAGCATTCCCCATAGAAGCATCGATTGGTTTCAACAGAGAGACGACAGCTAAAGACATCTACACGTAAATATATTGCATTTCTTACCCAAATAGGCGGTGGCTTGTGTGCAAGGTATATGGTTACTGTGAGCATAGTTACCAAATGTACGATAAATGTCCCTTTCTCCGTATCGCTCTATTTTCCCCAACCCCTTCTCCATCTCTGTGTAATACGCTGTCAGAGATGAATTCGGGAGATTGTAGCTCTATAAACTACTTCTTCTGTGGTGCCCCAAATTCCTAATGAGTTAATTGTTACATATTTTAATTGTTACATTGTTAGTTGTTTCGATAAATAACAGTCATCACTTTAATCAATGTCACGTCACAACAGTTACCTGCCTCAGAAATTGCAGCCCAAATCAATTCTTCACAGAGTTCAAGTAAGAGACACATCCCAACGTCAACAGTTCAGAGGAGACCTTCATGGTCTAATTGCTGCAAAGAAACCACTACTAAAGGACACCAATAAGAAGAAGAGACTTGCTTGGGCCAAGAAAGACGAGCAATGGACATCAGACCGGTGGAAATCTGTCCTTTGGTCTGATGAATCCAAATTTGAGATTTTTGGTTTTAACCTTTATGTTTATGAGACACAGAGTAGGTGAACAGATGATCTCCACATGTGTGGTTCCCACCATGAAGCATGGAGGAGGAGGTGGGATGGTGTGACACTGTCAGTGATTCATTTAGAATTCAAGGCACACTAAACCAGCGTGACTACCACAGCATTCTGCAGCGATACGCATTCCCATTTGTTATTCAACAGGACAATGACCCAAAACACATCTCCAGGCTGTGTAATGGCTATTTGACCAAGGAGAGTGATGGAGTCCTGCATCAGATAACCTGGCTTCCACAATTAGTCGACCTCAACCCAATTGAGATGGTTTTGGATGAGTTAGACCGCTCTCGATGAGTGTACACAGCCTCCTGCTGATGCTCTGCTAAGATGGGGGGAGGAGAGGAGGTAGTAGGGGGCCCACGTGGGTAACTTGGGGGCCCTGCCATGATTTGGTAGCTGATTAATAAAACAAATACAAAATAAACTGCATAAGTAACAAATGTGACTGGTCAATTGTGTGAGGGGCCCAAGGCAATAGGGGGTCAAAGCATAAACATAAAAATAGATAAATAAAAACAATGAAGTTATTATTATTTTATCCAACTACAGGAGCCTGACCTCAATGTTGAAAAAACACCAGAGAGCATAATTTAGGCACATTGTTTAAAAATAAATTACTGTATAAAACTAAACCATGCCATAAAAATGAATCCCACACTCCATAACATAAACTTTGTATCCCTCATTTACTCACGTGTTTCCTTTATTTTAGCAGTTACCGATTGCCTACTGTCATTAAGGCCACAGTTTGGGCAGCATGCGTGCCAAACTTACACTTTGTTGCATTGTGGGTTTTGGAACCTCTTTTCCCTTGCAATTTGAATGCTAAACTCATGGGTATGTGAGCAATTGTGACAGGTTAAAGGAAATATCCATAGCCTGGTATACATTAAAAAGTATTAGTAAATTCATAGTATGCAAGGATCTTAAAACATCTAAGGTTAAAAAGATGCATTCAGTATTAGTTGATAGAGATTGATAACATTCATATAATTGTGTTAAAGTTAATATCCGTCAAGCGTACAAAGGGTACGAATTGTGAGTAACGTGTAAACGTTATATTGATTACTTTATTTTGTGGTGCCTAAAAGAGTTCATCTGTGATCTACGAAATGCTCTTAATCTATGAGCCGGAGATCGATTGCTCTGGTCTCCACCCATATTCCTGGGGAAATCGCGGTCTTTTCTCATTGAACTAAAAGTTGAATTGAAAAAACGACACCGTATCACTCTCGTGATTATTTCTCCCCTGTTTTCAGGTACTTTATTGATGATAAAAAAGAGTAATTTAAATGTTATAACTCGCTAACATGTCAAGAGTGTTTAAGGTGTGTCTTAGTAACATCTTGAGGAAGTTAGAGTTAAGTTTGAAGAGAGTAATATGAGCCCTGCTCGGTTGTAGCGAAGAATAGCCGTCTGTTGAACCAATATTTAAAACAAATCTCAACAACTCCCACTTATTAGTTTAACAGCAGCACTGTTTTTCAATGTAGCTCATCTTGAGATATGTTATCACCAAGAGGAGCGCATGGGCCATCACCATGAGTAGTAGCCTATGGCTTCATCTTCATCATTAAAACCTGTTGCGACTCTAGGGGCAGTAATTTCATTTTTGGAAAAAATACGTTTCCGTTTCAAACGGGATATTTTGTCAGGACAAGATACTAGAATATGCATATAATTGACAGCTTTGGATAGAAAACACTCTTACGTTTCCAAAACTGTAAAGATATTGTCTGTGAGTATAACAGAACTGATGTTGCAGGCGAAAGCCTAAGAAAAATCCAATCCGAAAGTGCCCCAGGTTTTGAAAGCGCTGCGTTCCAATGAGTCCCTATTGAGCTGTGAGTGTGCCATTCTGTACCTTGCCCCACCTTACTGGATTATTGACCCTGCCTGCCCTGACCCTGAGACTGCCTGCCGTTCTGGACCCTTTGCACCCTCTCTGGATTACTGACCCCTGCCTGCCCAGACCCTGAGACTGCCTGCCGTCTGACCCTTTGCCCCGGGTTACTGACCCTGACCCTGAGACTGCCTGCCGTTCTGGACCCTTTGCACCCCCCCCGGGTTACTGACCCTGCCTGCCCTGACCCTGAGACTGCCTGCCGTTCTGGACCCTTTGCACCCTCTCTGGATTATTGACCCCTGCCTGCCCTGACCCTGAGCCTGCTTGCCATTCTGTACCTTGCCCCACCTTACTGGATTATTGACCCTGCCTGCCCTGACCCTGAGTCTGCCTGCCATTCTGGACCCTTTGCACCCTCTCTGCCTGCCTTTGACCTGTTATTTGCCCGCCCCTGTATTAGAAATACACTTTTGTTTCTTCGACACTGTCTGCATCTGGGTCATACCTGAAACGTGGTAATATACACTACCTTTCAAAAGTTTGGGGTCACTTAGAAATCTCCTTGTTTTTTGAAAGAAAATCACATTTTTGTCCATTAAAATAACATCAAACTGATCAGAAATACAGTGTAGACATTGTTAATATTGTAAATGACTATTGTAGCTGGAAACGGCTGACTTGTTATGGAATACCTACAGAGGCCCATTATCAGCAACCATGACTCCTGTGTTCCAATGGCACGTTGTGTTAGCTAATCCATAATTTATAATTTTAAAAGGCTAATTGATCATTAGAAAACCCTGTTGCAATTATGTTAGTTCAGCTTAAAACTGTTGTTCTGATTAACGATGCAATAAAGCTGGCCTTTAGACTAGTTGAGTATCTGGAGCACCAGCATTTGTGGGTTCGATTACAGGCTCAAAATGGCCAGAAACAAAGAACTTTCTTCTGAAACTACTCAGTCTATTCTTGTTCTAAGAAATGAAGGCTATTCCATGCGAGAAATTGCCAAGAAACTGAAGATCTCGTACAACGCTATGCACTACTCCCTTCACAGAACAGTGTAAACGGTCTCGAACCAGAATAGAAAGAGGAGTGGGAGGGTCCAGTGCACAGCTGAGTAAAAGGACAAGTACATTAGAGTGTATAATTTGAGAAACAGATGCCTCACAAGTCTTCAACTGGCAGCTTCATTAAATAGTATCTGCAAAACACCCGTATCAACGTCAACAGTGGCGACTCCGGGATGTGGCCTTCGAGGCAGAGTTGCAAAGAAAAAGCCATATCTCAGACTGGCCAATAAAAATAAAATATTAAGATGGGCAAAAGAACACAGACACTTAACAGAGGAAGATTGGAAAAAAATGTTAATGGCAGACAAATCTAAGTTTGAGGTGTTTGGATCAGAAAGAAGAACATTCGTGAGACGCAGAAAAAAATTAAAGATGCTGGAGGAGTGCTTGACAACATCTGTCAAGCATGGTGGAGGCAATGTGATGGTCTGGGGTGCTTTGGTTGTGGTAAAGTGGGAAATTTGTACAGGGTAAAGGGGATCTTGAAGAAGGAAGGCTATCACTCCATTTTGCAATGCCATGCCGTACCCTGTGGATGACGCTTAATTGGAGTCAATTTCCTCCAACAACAGGATAATGACCCAAAGCACAGCTCCAAACTATGCAAGACCTATTTAGGGAAGAAGCAGTCAGCTGGAATTCTGTCTATAATGGAATGGCCAGCAGAGTCACAGGATCTGCCCGCCAGTCTAGCATCACTACTCTGGACGGTTCTGACTTACAATTTGTGGACAACTACAAATACCTAGGTGTCTGGTTAGACTGTAAACTCTCCTTCCAGACTCACATTAAGCATCTCCAATCCAAAATTAAATCTAGAATCGGCTTCCTATTTTGCAACGAAGCATCCTTCACTCATGCTGCCAAACATACACTCGTAAAACGGACTATCCTACCGATCCTTGACTTCGATGATGTAATTTACAAAATAGCCTCCAAAACTCTACTCAGCAAATTGAATGCAGTCCATCACAGTGCCATCCGTTTTGTCACCAATGCCCCATATACCACCCACCACTGCAAACTGTATGCTCTCGTTGGCTGGGCCTCGCTTCATATTCATTGCCAAACCCACTGGCTCCAGTTCATCTATAAGTCTTTGCTAGATAAAGCCCCACCTTATCTCAGCTCACTGGTCACCATAGCAGCACCCAACTAGCACGCGTTCCAGCAGGGATATTTCACTGGTCACCCCCAAAGCCGAACTTCCAGTTCTCTGCGGCCAATGACTGGAACGAAAAACAAAAGTCTCTGAAGCTGGAGACTCATATCTCCCTCACTAACTTTAAGCATCAGCTGTCAAAGCAGTTTACAGATCATTGCACCTGCATATAGCACATATGTAAATAGCCCACCCAACTACCTCATTCCCATATTGTTATTTGTTGTTTTGCTCCTTTGCACCCCAGTATCTCTACTTACACATTCATCTTCTGCTCATCTATCACTCCAGTGTTTAATTGCTAAATTGTATTTTTTTTGCCACTATGGCCTATTTATTGCCTTACCTCCCTTATCTTATTTCATTTGCACACACTGTATATAGACTTTTCTATTGTGTTATTGACTGTACGTTTGTTTATTCCATGTGTAACTCTGTGTTGTTTGTGTCGCACTGCTTTGTTTTATCTTGGCCAGGTCGCAGTTGTAAATGACAACTTGTTCTCATCTGGCCTATGTGGTTAAATAAATAAAAAATGAAGGGAAATGTAAATATTAGTGATCTGGTCAAGCCAATAACTATCTCTCTGTGTGTGTGTGTGTGTGTGTGTGTGTGTGTGTGTGTGTGTGTGTGTGTGTGTGTGTGTGTGTGTGTGTGTGTGTGTGTGTGTGTGTGTGTGTGTGTGTGTGTGTTAGTCAGGCAATTGTCAGATGTGTCATAGAGACGTTAATCAGTGTCTCTTCTCTTTTCTCACTGGACTGTGGTAAATGGAAAGATAAACACTTGTCAAAATGTTACTGCAGACATTCTGTCCTGATAAAGATATCGACAGGGGAGTCTGGTAGGTTTTATATCCTACAGTTGAAGTCGGAAGTTTACATACACCTTCGCCAAATACATTTAAACTCCCCATCCCAGATCCGGGATCGTGACTAAAGCCTCAGGCTCATTAGCATAACGCAACGTTAACGATTTCTGAAAATCGCAAATAAAAGGAAAATAATGCATCTGCTCTCAAGCTTAGCCTTTTCTTAACAACACTGTCATCTCAGATTTTCAAAATATGCTTTGAACCATAGAAATTGACTAATTTGTGTAAGAGTATGCAAAGCTAGCTTAGCATTTTGAGTAGCATTTAGCACGCAACATTTTCACAAAAACCAGATAACCAAATAAATAAAATCATTTACCTTTGAAGAGCTTCGGATGTTTTCAATGAGGAGACTCTCAGTTACATACCAAATGCGCAGTTCTTCCTGAAAGCGTCTGTGTGTAGGAGAAATCGTTCCGTTTTGTACATCGCATCTGGCTACCGAAACGAACCGAAAATTCAGTCACCTACAATGTCAAACTTTTTCCGGATTAACTACATAATATCGACCGAAACATGGCAAACGTTGTTTGGAATCAATCCTCAAGGTGTTTTTTCACATATCTCTTCATTGATATATCGTTCGTGGAAGCTTGCATTCTTTTCTAAATTCCATGGAAAAATACTTGCAGCTGACTTTTGCGCACCAATTTCGGAGCAGGACACCGGGCGGACACCTGGTAAATGTGGTCTCTTATGGTAAATCTTCCAATGATCTGCCTACAAATACGTCACAATGCTGCAGACACCTTGGAGAAACGACAGAAAGGGCAGACTTACTCCTCTCGCATTCACAGCCATATAAGGAGACAATGGAAAACAGAGCCTCAAAAATCCTGCTCATTTCCTGGATGCCGTCTCATCTTGGTTTTGCCTGAAGCTCACGTTCTAGGGCACGCACAGAAAATATCTTGGTAGTTCTGGACACGTCAGAGTGTTTTCTTTCGAAAGCTATCAATTATATGCACAGTCGAGCATCTTTTTGTGACAAAATATCTTGTTTAAAACGGGAACGTTTTTCATCCAAAAATGAAATAGCGCCCCCAGAGCATCAAGAGGTTAAACTCAGTTTTTCACAATGCCTGACATTTAATCCAAGTAAAAATTCCCTGTCTTAGGTCAGTTAGGATCACCACTTAATTTTAAGAATGTGAAATGTCAGAATAATAGTCGAGAGAATTATTTATTTCAGCTTTTGTTTCTTTCATCACATTCCCAGTGGGTCAAAAGTTTACATACACTCAATTAGTATTTGGAAAGATTGCCTTTAAATTGTTTAACTTGGGTCAAACATTTGGGTAGCCTTCCACAAGCTTCCACCAAGAAGTTGGGGAATTTTGGCTCATGCAAATGTTTATTGAATTGTTTTATTTCTGCCTTTTCTATTCCAGACATTCTGAAATTCACTAAAGCATCCCATGTATGTGACTTCAGTCTGTCACTTTTCTATTCCAGACATTCTGAAATTCACTAAAGCATCCCATGTATGTGACTTCAGTCTGTCACTTTTCAATGATTCTGGTGTAACTGAGTCAGGTTTGTAGGCCTCCTTGCTCGCACACGCTTTTTAAGTTTTGTCCAGACATTTTCTACGGGATTGTGGTCAGGGCTTTGTGATGGCCACTCCAATACCTTGACTTTGCTGTCGTTAAGCCATTTTGCCACAACTTTGGAAGTATGCTTGGGGTCATTGTCCATATCGAAGACCCATATGCCACCAAGCTTTAACTTCCTGACTGATGTCTTGAGATGTTGCTTCAATATATCCACCTAATTTTCCTTTCCTCATGATGCCATCTATTGTGTGAAGTGCAGCAGTCCCACTTGCGGCAAAGCTTTAGATATAGATATAGATACCCGTTTCCTCCAATATCTTCACAGGGACCTTTTCTGTTGTTCAGGGATTGATTTGCACTTTTCGCACCAAAGTACATTCATCTCTAGGAGACAGAGCACATCTCCTTCCTGAGCGGTATGATGGCTGCGTGTTCCCATGGTGTTTATACTTGCTCACTATTGTTTGTACAGATGAATGTGGTACCTTCAGGTGGTTGGAAATTGCTCCCAAGGATGAACCAGACTTGAGGAGGTCTACAATTTTTTCTGAGGTCTTGGCTGACTTCTTTGGATTTTCCCATGATGTCAAGAAGAGAGGCACAGAGTTTGAAGGTAGGCCTTGAAATACATCCACAGGTACACCTCCAATTGACTCAAATTATGTCAATTAGCCTATCAGAAGCTTCTAAAGCATAATTTTTTGGAATTTTCCAAGTTGTTTAAAGGCCCAGTCAACTCAGTGTATGTACATTTCTGACCCACTGGAATTGTGATACAGTGAATTATAAGTGAAATAATCTGTCTGTAAACAATTGTTGGAAAAATGAATTGTGTCATGCACAAAGTAGATGTCCTAACCGACTTGCCAAAACTATAGTTTGTTAACAAGACATTTGTGGAGTGGTAAAAAACAAGTTTTAATGACTCCAACCTAAGTGTATGTAAACTTCCGACTTCAACTGTACCTCACTTCGCTGTTGAAGTATAAAGACACAAAAATACAATCACATAAACTTCTGACAATCACATAAACTTCTGGCTTCAACTGTGTGTGTGTGTGTGTGTGTGTGTGTGTGTGTGTGTGTGTGTGTGTGTGTGTGTGTGTGTGTGTGTGTGTGTGTGTGTGTGTGTGTGTGTGTGTGTGTGTGTGTGTGTGTGTGTGTGCATTTATGTGTGTGTGTGTGTGTGTGTGCATTTGTGTGTGTGTGTGTGTGTGTGTGTGTGCATTTATGTGTGTGTGTGCATTTGTGTGTGTGTGTGTGCATTTGTGTGTGTGTGTGTGTGTGTGTGTGTGTGTGTGTGTGTGTGTGTGTGTGTGTGCATTTATGTGTGTGTGTTTCTGTGTGTGTGTGCATTTGTGTGTGTGTGTGTGTGTGCATTTATGTGTGTGTGTGTGTATTTGAGTGGTTAAGCCCTGTCAAACTTTTCTTTCCTTTCACTCTCCTGTTGAGGTGGTCTTTTCATAATGAACCTTCCATATGAATGCCTTATACCTGACAAACCAGTGAGTACTGGTACTTGTGCCCCAGTGGTATTATTCAAAGAAACAAGCTGTGAAGGAATCCATGGAGCTATTGTGTTCCATTTCCTCATCAGATTACCATTGCTCTGTGTTCTATTCTGGATATTCCAAAACTGACACCAGGCTAAAAGGATGACCTGGTGCCAGTGGGTTTGGCGACGGATATGTAGCGAGGGCCAGCAAACAAGAGCATACAAGTCGCAGTGGTGGTGGTGTTTGGAGCTTTAGTGAAAAAACGGATGGCACTATGATGGACGACATCCAATTTGCTGAGTAGAGTGTTGGAGGCTATTTTGTAAATGACATCGCCGAAGTCAAGGATCGGTAGGACAGTCAGTTTTACGAGGGAATGTCTGGCAGCATGAGTGAACGAAGTTTTGTTGCGAATTAGGAAGCCAATTCTAGATTTAATTTTGGATTGGAGATGCTTTATGTGAGTCTGGAAGGAGAGTTTACAGTCTAACCAGACAACTAGGTATTTATAATTGTCCACATATTCTAAGTCAGAACCGTCCAGATTAGTGATGCTAGTCGGGCGGGCGGGTGCGGGCAGCGATCAGTTGAAGAGCATGTATTTAGTTTTACTAGCATTTAAGAGCAGTTGGAGGCCACGGAGGGAGTGTTGTATGGCATTGAAGCTTGTTTCTTAACACAGTGTCCAAAGAAGGGCCGTATGTCTACAGAATGGTGTCATCTGCGTAGAGGTGGATCACAGAATCACCAGCAGCCTGAGCGACATCATTGATATATACAGAACAAAAGAGTCAACCCGTGAATTGAATCCTGTAGCACCCCTATAGAGACTGCCAGCGGTCCAGACAACAGGCCTTCCGATTTGACACACTGATCTCTATCTGAGAAGTAGTTGGTGAACCAGGCGAGGCAGTCATTTGAGAAACCAAGGCTATTGAGTCTATCGATAAGAATGCAGTGATTGACAGAGTCGAAAGCCTTGGCCAGGTCGATGAAGACAGCTGCACAGTACTGTCTCTTATCGATGGCGATTATGATATCGTTTAGGACCTTGAGTGTGGCTGAGGTACACCCACGACCAGCTCGGAAACCAGATTGCATAGCGGAGAAGGTACGGTGGGATTCGAAATGGTCGGTGATCTGTGTGTGTGTGTGTGTGTGTGTGTGTGTGTGTGTGTCCAATGAAACAATTCTTAACAGTAGCAGGGCTCTCCCCTGACAAAACTACATGAATCATCTTATCATCTCACACACAGAGCAAGGCCCTCGAAGTTCACATCACAGCTGCAACACCCCCCCAACACACACACACAAAGACACACAAATAGGTTTAATTTATTCAACGCTCAGTACTTAGATACACTCTTCATAGTTATCCAAAACCCCATTTACCCTTTCAGTGTGCTACAATACTTCAGTCCTCCTGTTAGTCTTAATTGGCTATGAGCAGTTTAATTAAAGGTTTAGAGGGGAGGGAGTTCCTGCTGGAAACCTTAATGTCAGATTCATCAGTTCCTAATTAAAAGCCTGCCTTTGAAGATGTGAATACCACAGTGTGTGTGATACGTAGTTTTGGTCTTATGAATATCTTTCTCCGCTCATACAGGAGTATTAAAGGCCTACTGTACAAATGCGGGGGTATTTTTTGCAAAATATTGGTTTTAATATGGAGATTTTGGAGATTTATCCAACGGCTATGCTGAGGGGGGGCAAGGATGTGTTGTTGCCTACCCTCACTACCTGGAGGTGGACTGTCAGGAAGTCCAGGATCCAATTGCAGAGAGAGGTGTTCAATCCCAGGGTCCTGAGCCTAGTGATGAGCTTGGGGGGTCTATCTCAATTGTTGTCGAGCAAGTCCAAAACAAACATTACCTGCTTAGTGTAAACTACAGTCATGATGGCACAGGTAAAACACAAGGAGTTAAATGCACAATCCCGATAATGCTAAATGCCGCCTAGTCGATGATCCAATCAGAACTCCAGTACACCATGTCATGAAAAAGGAAACCAATAACATATCTCCTAACCAGGAAGGTAAAAAATGTAAACATTCACGTTACTGTTGTATTTTACTGGAGGCGGTCGGTAGCCCTGTACATGGAATCCCATTGAGACCAAGGTCGCTTTTACAAGGGAGCCCTGCATTTTACAATTTACACATTTTATATAATATAAGCAACAGTTAAAATACATACAAAAAAAATACAAATCTGTCAGCTACCAGGTGTTCAATCAATACCAGAACATCCAATTTCAACAAGATCTGCAGATTCTACCAGCAGTGAGGTGCATCAAAACTAAAAGCGGATCTACCCAATTTGATGGAGACCCGAGGAACCTCAAGCGTTAACCAACCCTGTGATTGTATTTTTGTAACTCATGTCTTTATACTTCAACAGCGAAGTGAGGTACAGTTGAAGTCGGAAGTTTACATACACTTAGGTTGGAGTCAATAAAAACTGTTTTGCAACCACAACACAAATGTCTTGTTAAATTAACAAACTATAGTTTTGGCAAGTGGGTTAGGACATCTACTTTGTGCATGACACAAGTAATTGTTCCAACAATTGTTTACAGACAGATTATTTCACATATAATTCACTCTATCACAATTCCAGTGGGTCAGAAGTTTACATACACGAAGTTGACTGTGCCTTTAAACAACTTGGAAAATTCCAGAAAATTATGTCATGGCTTTAGAAGCTTCTGATAGGTTAATTGACCACATTTGAGTCAATTGGAGGTGTACCTGTGGATGTATTTCAAGGCCTACCTTTAAACTCAGTGCCTCTTTGCTTGACACCATGGGAAAATCAAAAGAAATCAGCCAAAACCTCAGCATTTTTTTAGACACGATCATGTTCGTGAGAGTCGCATCTCTCCACAGAGTGGCCATATTAGTTTGTAGAGCAAACCGTTTGGACGCTGTACCGGGAGGCTGTACCAACCTCAGACAAGTCATGTGAATCTTGTGGGCGTCCTAGAGACAAACGGAGAACATCATCGTGTTCATGAGAGTCTCATCTCTCAATGGATTCATACTTTGTAGGCACCAACGTTCAGACCCTACATATGATTTTGTGAGAAGGCTGATGTTCTGGGTGTCACATGGTCTGACAAACACTGCTCTAGCTCTGCCACATTTCACCACAGATGTGGAAGGGCAATATTGGCGGAGGCGGTGGATTGAGATGCAGCCAATGCAAAAAAATATATATCTTAAACAGATAGATTTTGATGGGGATTTTTGTATTATGTTAATTATCACCAGTGATAAAGCGCAGGGTGCTATGGTAGATGGCATCCAAAGGTTTAAGAGTAGTGGCTGCTTCATTCCGATAAATGGTGTCACCATAGTCAAGAAGTAGCAGGGAAGTTGACTGTACAATCTGCATCCTGCTATTTAGGGATAGGAAATATCTATTTAAACTAGCTCAATCCACATACCCAGATATTTGTAGGCAGGAGCCCGATCAATGGGAGAACCATCCAATGAATAGATATGTAGTCCATCTAAACATTTTTGCGAGAACTAGAGAACAAGATGTATTTGGTCTCCGCGGCATTAAATACAAGTTTTAAACCAACCAGGGCTTTCTGTAAGGCAACAAGGTCAGATTGCATCTCTGACATAGCCTGGTCAACAGTTGGGGCAATGGCATATATAACAGTGTTGTCTGCATACAGATGAATATTACAAGTTTTAACAGATTGATTAATATTATTTACATAAATACCAAAGACAACAGGTCCGAGTACCGAGCCCTGCGGTACACATTTTGTAATGTCAAGGATACTATATTTAACTGCATTAGAGATCACACATTGAGTTCTGTCTGACAGATCATTTTCAAACCACCTGCAAGAAGCCTGATTCAGACCTATTTCAGTCAACCTTTGAATAAGAATGTGATGGTCAATGGTAAGGTCTATAAATAAGGCAGCACAATGATGTTTATGATCCAAGCAATTGAACACATCTAAAATAAGTGTAGCAGCTGAAAAGGTGCTATGTTTAGGTCTAAACCTGGATTGGTGCACGTTAAGAATTGTCACACCCTGATCTAGGTCACCTGTCCTTGTGATTGTCTCCACCCTCTCCAGGTGTAGTTTATTTTCTCCGGTGTATTTATCCATGTGTTTCCTGTCTCTCTGTGCCAGTTCGTCTTGTTTGCCAAGTCAACCAGCGGTTTTCCTTGCTCCTATTTTTCCACAGTCGCTGTTTGGTTCTAGTCCTCCTGGTTTTGACCCTTGCCTGTCCTGACTCCAAACCCGCCTGCCTGACCACTCTGCCTGTTCTGACTACCAGCTTGCCTATCCCTTTGTACAGTTTTGGACTTAGATCTGGTTTCTGACCCCTGCCTGGCCTGTCCTCAAGACTGCCTATCGCCTGGTATTGTTTGGACTCTGACCTGGTTTATGAACTCTCGCCTGTCCCCGATCTGCCTTTGCCTACTCCCTTTGATACAATAAATATCGGAGCTCAACCATCTGCCTCCTGTGTCTGCATTTGGGTCTCGCCTTGTGCACTTATAAGAATAGGGTGAGAAGTTAAAGTGCTTAGCTGAAAGTTTGTCAGGGATTCTCAACTTTGGAAAGGCAAGATAATTTAGAAGTTGGACGTTAGTTATCTAAGTCAGAAGGATCTCCTCCTTCATGTAGGAGGATCTTAGGGATAACACCAGAAGCAATTGTCAAGTTACAAAATATAGGTCAGTGGTTATGCAATAAGTGGGGCAGAGAGCTGCAGTAAAAAGGGATGAAGTGAATCAGCCCCCTTTTTACATCAATCTTTAGCTAGGCCAGATGAAGCAAAATGGTTATTAAAAACATATATTTTTTTCTTCCTAAAATGGGACCAGAGACTTTCAACCTGCAAGATGGAGGTGGAAGAGAGGTTGGTGCGGAAACGTAAGTTGCTCATTTTCGAAGTTAAATGCCCTGTTCAAGAAATGTGTCAATGAATCTACTCTTACAAATCTTGTTCCTTAAAAGTTAGACTTCAAAATCCCCTTCGGGGGTTTCAAAAGTTGGCTTACTAAGGTCTCTGACGTCTCCGCATTCGTCGCCTCTTGCACGGTGTGTGCGCAGAACAAGACTCCTTGGCAAGCTCCGGCTGGTCTCCTTTCAACCTCTGCCTGCCTTTGTGACGAGTCTTCCCTTGTTTAATGGCAAGGCAAGACCGCCATCCTGACCATTGGATCGGTTTTCCAAAGCACGCCTACTTCATTCCTCTCCCCAAACTACTCTCTGCCAAAGAGACAACCCAGCTCATGGTGCAGCATGTCTTACGGATCCATGGACTGCCTGTGGAAATGCTCTCCGACCGGGGTCCTCAGTTCTCGTCCCAGCTCTGGAATGCGTTCTGCACCCTTATTGGGTCGTCGGTCAGCCTGGCTTCCATGTTCCACCCCGAATCCAACGGCCAATCGGAGTGAGCCAACCAGGACCTTGAAACTATACTGCGCCGCCTGGTCTCCGCCAACCCCCACCAACCCCACCACCTGGAGCCAGCAGCTTGTGTGGGTCGAATACACCCGCAACACCCTTACCTGCTCTCTCTCCATTTGAGTGTTCCCTGGGGTATTAGCCCCAGCTCTTCCCTGAGCAGGAAGATGAGGTCGGCATACCTTCTGCCCAGACGTTTGTCCGCCGCTGTCGTCGTACCTGGAGGAGAGCCCAGTCGGCTCTCCTCAAGATCACCTCCAGGTATCGACGGCAAGCGGATCGCCATCGGACCCCGGCTCCCTGGTATCGTCTTGGGCAGAAGGTATGGCTGTCCACCTGGGATCTGCCACTCCGGGTGGGGTCTCGCAAACTGTCCACCCGGTTTATCGGCCCTTTCCCCATCTCCAAGATTATTAGCCCCTCTGCTTTACGCCTTCTGTTGCCCCGTACCCTTTGTATTCATCCTACATTCCATGTGTCTAGAATTAAGCCTATGTCTCACAGCCCTTTGTCTTCTATTTCCAGGCCCACCCCTCCTTCCCATATCGTTGATGGCAATCTGGGGTACACGGTGAGATCCCTCCTGAGGGTTCGACCACGGGGCAAGGGTTTCCAGGACCTGGTTGACTGGGAGGGTTATGGCCCGGAAGAAAGGTGCTGGGTCATTTTGTGACCAAGCTTAACAAAGGAAAGAAGAAGGGGTTCTATCAGCACAAAATTGAAAAGGTAAAGGGTGATGGGAAAAAGCTGTGGAGAATGTTGAACACTATTATGGGTAGGAATTCAAACATGTCTGCCTCTTTTGTTGAATCAGAGGGTATATTTATAACAAAACCACATGACATCTCAAACTACTTTAATGAATATTTTACAGGAAAAGTGGTCAAGTTGAGGAATGCTATGATTCCAACTGATGGCTCCATGTCAGGACAGGCAATGCATGTTTGAAATGTAGAAAGGGAAGAGGTAGAAAGGATGCTGTTGTCTCTTTCAGATGACAAGTCGCCTTGTACAGAAAATCTTGACTCCAAATTGCTTAGAGTTACAGCTAAGCAAATATCTACACCAATCTCTCATAGTGCTTGATGTATGGGGTGTGCCCAGAAGTCTGGACAGATTCAAAGATTATTCCACTATCTAAGGATAAAAAATCTGCATTCATTGGTCCTAATAAGCTTGCTGTTTGCAGTAAATTATTGTAAAAAATTGTATCTGTGCAAATCAAGGATTATTTCTCATGTAATGGTCTGATTTCCAGCATGCATACAAAGAAGGGCATTCTACGAGTATGTCCTCAGCGCAAATGACAGATGATTGGTAAAAGAGTACGGATGACAGTAAATTATTTGGTGCACTGTTGCTGGATTTCAGTGCTGCATCTGATGTAATTGATCATGAACTGTTACTAGGTAAATTAAAATGTGATACTTTTGAGTCTGCAGCTCTATCCTAGATGGAAAGCTATCTATCCAGGAGAAGGCAAAAAGTGTTCTTTAATTTTAGCTTTTCAAACAGTAAAGATATACACTTTGGTGATCCTCAAGGATGTTGCCTAGGCCCACTTCTCTACTCTATCTTTACTAATGATTTACCTTCATTAATGAACAAATCAAGAGTGGTAATGTATGCTGATGACTCTACGATGTGTAGCACAGCATCAGAATGTAATGAGCTAACATATGTACTGAGTAGTGAACTAAGAATGGTGTCTGAGTGAGTTGATATGAACAAATTGGTGTTGAACATTTCTAAAACTAAATGTATTGTATTTGGTTCCCGAAATATGCTTGCTGATGATCCCCAATTTAATTTGTTGATGAATAGAAAGCATGCAGAGCATGTGAAAAAAAGTAATCTACTAGACGTCATGTTGGACGCAGATTTATCATGGTCAGAACACATAGATAATATTGTTATTAAGATGGGTAAGGGCATTACTGTCACAAGAAAATGTTCAGAGTATGTAACATCTAGCACACTGAATCAGGTGATTCAATCCCTGGTCCTATCACACTTAGAGTACTGTCCAGTTTTATGGTCATCCGCAGCAAAGAAAGCTATAAAAAATCTCCAATGGCTCAAAACAGGGCTGGCAGATTGTCTTCATTGCTCTAACCATGTGAATATTATCCAAATGCATCAGAATCTCTCATGGCTTCACGTTAAAAATAAATTACTATCTCGTCTTCTGATGTTCTTTAGGAATGTTATATTTTTCAACAAACCAAAGTATTTTTCAGTCCAGTTAGTACATACTAGCAACACGCGTAACCACCAAAACAGACAGGCAAATTCAGGACAGCTAATAGATCCATAGCTTAATGGAACTCTTTACCGATACATATTTCTCAGGCAAAAAGCAAATCCACCTTCAAGAAAAAAGGAAAAAAAACATCTATAATGCAATAGACCATATGACTGGACAGCAAATAGAAAGTATCAACTGAATGTTAAATGTGTTTCCTGGGGGCTGTCCTCTCCCAGCGTTCTGCCCAGGACCAAAAGCTTTCCTCTCCCATCGTCTTAACCCTGGTGAGAGGAACTATGATGTGGTTAATTGAGAACTCCTCATGGTCAAGATGGCATTGGAAGAGTGGAAGCACTAGTTGCAGCGGGCGGAACACCCATTCTTAGTGTTGTCGGACCATAAGAATCTGGAATATCTCCACACCGCCAAGTGCCTCAACTCTAGGGAGGCCCATTGGGCCCTGTTATTCACATTTCAATTTCACTCTCTCCTACTGGCCGGGGACCGAGATCTGAGAAGTCTGACACTTTCATGCTTGTATTGCCCCACTGCTACTCTATCCGACCCCTAGACCATCCTCCCTACACCCTGTCTAGTGGCTGCAGTCATATGGGGTGTAGAGAGCCTGGTCCGGAATTCGAGGTGGTCCGGCTAACCAAATGTTTGTCCCGGACTCTGCCCGTTCCCCGGTCCTGGAATGGGCACATCCAGGGACCTGTCATCACCTGAGTCGCTCTGGATTAGAGCGTCTGCTAAATGACTTAAATGTAAATGTAAATGTGTGCACAAAATAAGACTCCGCAGAAAGCTACGGATGGCCTTCTTCAACCACTCCCTGTTCCTCGTTGCCGCTGGTCCCTTTATCTCTGGACTTTGTGACTGGGCTTACCCGTCAGACGGCAACACTACTATCCTGATGGTGGTAGATAGGTTTTCTAAAGCCCCCCCCTCCATTTCATTCCCCTTCCCAAGTTACGCTCAGTCAAGGAGACGGCTCAGCTCATGGTGCAGCACGTCTTCCAGATCCATGGACTTCTGGACGACATGGTCTCCGATCGTGGTTCCCAGTTCATGTCCTGGTTCTGGAAGGCATTCTGCACCCTCATTGGATCATCAGCCAGCCTGTCCTCTGGTTTCCACCCACAATCTAACATCCAGTCGGAGCGAGCCAATCAGAACCTGGAGATGGCCAGTCGGTGCCTCGTCTCCGCAACCCCCACCACCTGGAGCCAGCTACTTGTGTGGAAGGAAAATGCCCGTAACACCCTTTCCTGTTCGGCCACTGTATTCTCACCCTTCGAATGTGTTCCTTGGGATGTCAGCCCCCGCTCTTCCCTGAGCAAGAAGAAGAAATCAGCAAACCCTCTGCCCAGTTGTTCATTCGCCACTGTCGCCGTACCTGGAAGAGAGCCCGGGCCACTCTTTTGAAGACAACATACAGGTTTCGGCAACAAGCGAATCACCACTGGACCCCTGCTCCCCGCTATCGGCTCGGGCAGAGGGTATGGCTGTACACTTGGGACCTGCCCCTCTGGGTGGAGTCCCGTAAACGTTCTTCCCAATTCATTGGCCCTTTCCCCATCTCTAAAATCCTTAGCCCCTCTGCTGTTCGTCTTCTGTTGCCCTGCACCCTCCGTATCCATCCTACGTTTCATGTGTCCAATATAAAGCCTGTGTCTCACTGTCCTTTGTCTTCTGTTTCCAGGCCCACCCCTCTCCCCCGTCTCATCGATGGCCATCCGGCTTACACGGTGAGGCGCCTCCTGATTGTTTGACCTCGAGGAAGGGGATTCCAGTGCCTGGTTGACTGGGAGGGTTATGGTCCAGAGGAGAGGTGCTGGGTCCCTGCTAAGAACATCCTGGACCCAGCCCTCATCGCTGAGTTCCACTGCCGGAGCCACTAGAGGGGGGGTACTGTCACTCTGATCAGTTTCACCTGGCTTTGTGCTTGTCTCCACCCCCTTCCAGGTGTCGTCCATCTTCCCCATTATCCCCAGAGCATTTATACAGTACATCTGTTTGTCTGTTGGCAGTTCGTCTTGTCTTGTCAGGTCTTACTGGCGTGCTTTCCCGTTTTCCTGTTTCTCCAGTGTTTGTTTCCTAGTTTTTCAATTTCTGACCATTCTAACTGCCCTGACCCTGAGCCTGTCTGCAATCCTGTACCTGCCTGACTCTGACCTGATTACATTTACATTTAAGTCATTTAGCAGACGCTCTTATCCAGAGCGATTACAAACCTCTGCCTGTCCTCGACCTGCCCTTTGTCCCCGTGCTATAATAAATTATTGAGAACTGTACTATCTGCCTCCTGTGTCTGTATCTGGGTCATATCCTGAGTCATGATAACATACACACACACACACACACACACACACACACACTTTTACACTCATCATGTGCTGCTGCTTCTCTGTTCTTTATTTTACTCTTATTATTATCAAACCGGATGTCTAGTTGCTTTACCCTGCCTTCATATACATGTCTGCCTCAAATACCTCGTACCCCTGTACATCGATATGGTACTGGTACTCCCAGCAGATAGCTCAATTCTTGTGTATTTTTGTTCCTCTTCACAGCAAATTCTCCAGTGTTAAATTAACACTGACAGTGTTACATTTAACACTGGTCCAGTATCTATACAAGTCCACACTTTTCAGTGTTAAATTAACACACTACTTAGTGTAAAGCCTGCTTAGTGTAGTGCCTTGCCTTTCTGGTTAATTACAGATGTACTAGTCATTACTGTATTTGTTAGTGACAGGTTGTTGCAGTTTTTTTCTGTGAGAATTCTAAGCTAATATGTCATCAATAAATTATATTATTCAAAACAATACAAGTATTTAATGAGGCCTTATTTCAAGGGCCTAGCTTTAAGTTATTACGGCCAAGGTTTACGCTAATACAGTGGCCTGAAACTCATGGTTTTCAGGCCTGCAAGTTACATTATGCTGGCTTGCAAAGTGATGTGTTATTCATATTGAAATCCAGCCAGAGTGGGGATATCTAACATTTTGAAATGTTATTCACTCACAACCTGTTTTCAGAATGACTGCCGAGTTGGGAAGTCTAAGCTATTAGACTCCCTAAACCATCTAACATGGAACCACCATTTCAGTAACGGGTGCAATAAGTCCAAGTAACAATTGGATTAATTTAGATTTTTTTAATAGAATAAGATGAATTAATCAATCAACGTAAAGAGTTTTAAAAAGGCTAATCTACATCACTGGATCACTCGTGTTTTATCAGCAATTAAACTTATGCAGACTTATTATAAAGACACACTTACAGTATGATGACCATTGATCAAAGTCTTGTCCTCAACCCTGAACCTCCTCTACACTGAACAAAAATGTTCAGTGTAAAGTGTTGGCCCCATGTTTCATGAGCTGGTTGAAAGAATGAGCTGGTTGAGAGAATGCCAAGAGTGTGCAAAGCTGTCATCAAGGCAAAGGGTGGCTTCTTTGAAGAATCTCAAATCTCAAATATATTTTGATTTGTTTAACACTTTTTTGATTACAAGATGATTCCCTGTGTGTTATTTCATAGTTTTGATGTCTTCACTATTAGTCTTCAATGTAGAAAATAGTGAAAATAAATAAAAACCCTGGAATGAGTAGGTGTGTCCAAACTTTTGACATGTATGTAAATGTATGTAAATGAGATATTTCTGTATTTCATTTTCAATACATTTGCAAAACTGTTTAAAAACATGCTTTCTTTGTCATTATAGGATTTTGTGTGTAGATGTGTGAGAAGAAAAAAAAATCATTAATTTTGAATTCAACACAGAAATATGTGAAAAACGTCAAGGGGTATGAAAACATTCTGAATTTACTGTAAAAAATACTACATCTGGCTTGGTGTGGATTTACAATCGGAGGTGTACAATTCTTTATAGAAACGGGAGAATCTGGGCCTCTCGAGTGGCAATGCTAGAGATGTTACTCCAGACCTGGGTTTCCCTGGCTCTGCCACAACCGGCCGTGTCTGGAAGTCCTATAGGACAGCACACAATTGGTCCAGCATCGTTAGGGGAGAGTTAGGGGAGGGTTTGGCCAGTGGGGCTTTACTTGGCTCATTGTGCTCTAGTGACTCCTTGTGGAGGGCCGGGTGCCTGCAGGCTGACACCGGTCGCCAGTTGAACGTTGTTTCATTGGTGCGGTTGGCTTCTGGGTTATGCTGGCAGGTGTTAAGGTGCATGGTTAGGCGAGTCATATTTCGTAGGATGCATGACTCAACCTTCGCTGCTCCCGAGCCTGTTGGGGAGTTGCAGCGAGGAAACAAGATTGAAAATTTGGTCAAATATATTTTGCATTTTACCTCCTTTTCTCCCCAATTTCTGATCTTAGGGGAAGAAGGTTAGGGGAGAATCTTTGGTTGATTAATTTGGGTTCTGATAGTAATTCACCTGATTCAGATTCAATGTTTGCAATATCCGCTAATTGATCATTACTGCAAAGCTTGTTAGGCAGTAGATGACTTTGTTGATGGATGGCAAATTCTGCTTATCAATAGATTTAGTTCTGTCTGGACTTTAGAGAGAGGAGCCACTACTTTGTCTGAAAAAAGTTTGGTTTAGAACACTCTATTGTGGTTGACAACCTTTCCAGTTTCGATATCTTCTTTAACAGTGATTTTCTTTAGTCCAGATGCAAATGCAGCTGCATTGTCTCTATTAAAACCTTTGTTTGCATCCCATAAAATCCGAATCATCATCGACTGAATTACTGTTAATCATTATGAATTAATTCAATTCAGATACAAAATGTTCACAGAAAGTATGATTTTGTAATAAGGAAACATTAAAACTTCTTCTTATGGCTCTTTCGGGAGCTTCTGAAATGTGTATCTGGCAGTAGTAAGCATGATGATGAGATTTTCAAGAGAAAATAGAGAAGTAGATAATAGTACAAACTCGATTCAGGATAATGTTTGGTGGCTGTTTGCATAGAAAGTGTATTTTTTGCTTTAGCTTGCCAGGCATCAATGAGGTGGTAATCAAATACTATATTTATTTATTTTACCTTTATTTTACTAGGCAAGTCAGTTAAGAACAAATTCTTATTTTCAATGACGGCCTAGGAACAGTGGGTTAACTGCCTGTTCAGGGGCAGAACAACAGATTTTGTACCTTGTCAGCTCTGGGATTTGAACTTGCAACCTTTCGGTTACTAGTCCAATGCTCTAACCACTAGGCTACACTGCCTCCCCATATGTTGGAGAGCATTGGTTTGAAGGAAGTTGCTAACTCAAGTTAGAGAAATTGGTAACTAACATTACACAGTGACTAGAGGTCTATGGAAACTGCTAGCATGCTAGTAGATACCATACATGTCCAGTCATTGCGCTAACACTAGTTAGCATTGGCTCGCGAAACTACCTCTAACTTCCTTCGTACTGGATTTAGAGACCTACAAATGGTATCCATGAGTTCATCTGAATCTGGGGAAGTAAAAAAAGAGCTTCATTTACAAAAGCCTTTAATAAGTTAGTCAGAATTACTTTGACCTTGGGCCTCTGTAATTTCTTAGATTTAGAGTTTTCCTCCACTTGTGCAGCAGTTTATCCAATCAAGACCCGTAAAACAAACCTAGAAAAAAATCTATAAATAAAGGAACCAACAAAACACAAAGCAGGGGTAGAATGAAGACACATTTGGTATTACTAACACAGAAGTGCATCCTCCTTGGTCCTTTGCAAAGCACAGATGAAACATACTCTTGAGTGCACTGGCATTGCATGAAGGTTGCTTTACATGATGAAGTTCAATGTCTGAAAAGATGACATCATGTACAACTCTGCATCAAGACCACGCCCCTCATGCACACACCTCCCCGTGGGAATTAATGCCTTGTTAATCACATATGAAACATATCAACATATTGTTATCAGCAGAAAGAGGATACATTTCCAAAACTAAGAAATAATTGGAGAAAGAATGTCGCACGTCTAAAGATTGTTGAAAGTGACATGCCAGTGGAGAGCGACGCTTATGATTAAGGTCTGTTTTTTATTGCGTCACATATCCGCTCTCCATGGTGCTGACGTGCTTGGTCGGCCAGCCTGCAGTGTTTTGTAAAAACCATGAGTGACTCCACAAGAAAAGTTCACTAACTAGAAAATATTATATGAATTTGAGCATAGTCAGAGGTTTTCCACCGGTAGGCCTACCTACTTGGGGAGGCAGGTAGCTTAGTGTTTAGAGCGTTGGGCCAGTAAACCAAAGGTTGATACATTGAATCCCTGGGCTGACAGGGTAAACATCTGTCGTTCTGCCCCTGAACAAGGCAGTTAACCCACTGTTCCTAGGCCGTCATTGTAAATAAGAATTTGTTCTTAACTGACTTGACAATTAAATAAAGGTGCAATTTAAAAAAAATACCTGTGGAGTCTACCAGGTGCTGACTGGCCATCTGGCACTTCGGACAAATGCCAAATGGACTTGTCCAATTTTAGCCTAGTGGGCATGTCTAACTTTTTTGCACAAAATAATAATTAACTAGCTGATAATGAGGGCCTCAAGGAACAAAATGGCCCGGTGTGGGGGCCTCGAGGAACAAAATGGCCCGGCGTGGGGGCCTCGATGGAACAAAATGGTCCGGTGTGGGGGCCTCGAGGAACAAAATGGCCCGGAGTGGGGGCCTCGATGGAACAAAATGGTCCGGTGTGGGAGCCTCAAGGAACAAAATGGTCCGGTGTGGGAGCCTCGAGGAACAAAATGGTCCAGTGTGGGAGCCTCGAGGAACAAAATGGTCCGGTGTGGGAGCCTCGAGGAACAAAATGGTCCGGTGTGGGAGCCTCGAGGAACAAAATGGTCCAGTGTGGGAACCTCGAGGAACAAAATGGCCAGGTGCGTGGGCCTCGAGGAACAAAATGGCCAGGTGTGGGGGCCTCGAGGAACAAAATGGTCCGGTGTGGGATAGGAACAAAATGGTCCAGTGTGGGACCTAGGAACAAAATGGTCCGGTGTGGGATGGTCCTGTGTGGGAGCCTGAGGAACAAAATGGTCCAGTGTGGGAACCTCGAGGAACAAAATGGTCCGGTGTGGGAAGGAACAAAATGGTCCGGTGTGGGAACCTCGGTAAAATGGTCCGGTGGGGAACCTCGAGGAACAAAATGGTCCCCTCGAGTGGTCCGGGGGGAGCCTCGAGGAACAAAATGGTCCGGTGTGGGAACCTCGAGTGTCCGGTGGGCCTCGAGGAACAAAATGGCCCGGTGTGGGGGCCTCGAGGAACAAAATGGCCCGGTGTGGGGGCCTCGAGGAACAAAATGGCCCGGTGTGGGAGCCTCGAGGAACAAAATGGCCCAGTGTGGGGGCCTCGAGGAACAAAATGGCCCGGTGTGGGAGCCTGGAGGAACAAAATGGTCCGGTGTGTTAGAAATGCCAGGACATTCAGGCCTGACTGTCCTGTGCACATTCCCCATCTTGACTAACCGGCTAGCCACACGTTTACATTGATGATTTTTTGATACTTGGATTATTACTGCATCAAATACTTCTGTCTCTACTCTAGAAACATCATACATTAAATACCCACTAGATGGTGCTCAAAGAAAATAAATCATAGGCTCTGCAGGAAAAGTTTAGTATCTCTCATGGACTGCGAGTGAGACTGATCTGTGTCAGCCGTCACTCATGGGTGCTGTATGTTGGTTAGCTCATGTTTTACAATTGCAACCCTCTATTCCAGCTCTGTTCACCATGCTGATTTAGAAGCAACCATTCACTATATGGAGTATGCATCCTTCCTGTATTATACTGAACAGAAATATAAACGCAACTTGTAAAATATTGGTCCCAAGTTTCATGAGCAGAAAAAAAAGATGCCAGAAATGTTTCAGACGCACAAAAACCTTATTTCACTCAAATTTTGCACACAATTTGGTTTACATCCATTTTAGTGGCATTTCTCCTTTCCCAAGATAATCCATCCACCTGACAGGTGTGGCATATCAAGAAGCTGATTAAACTGCATGATCATTACACAGGTGCACCTTGTACTGTGTACAATAGAGGCCACTCTAAAATGTGCAGTTTTGTCACACAACACAATGCCACAGATGTCTCAAGTTTTGAGGGAGAGTGCAACTGGCATGCTGACTGCAGAAATGTCCCCAGAGCTGTTGTCAGAAATTGGAATGTTCATTGCTCTACCATAAGCCGCCTCCAACGTCGTTTTAGAGAATTTGGCAGTACACCTAACCGGCCTCACAACTGCAAACCAAGTACTTGTGTGGCGTCGTGTGGGCGAGCGGTTTGCATATGTCAACAGAGTGCCCCATGGTGGTGGTGAGGTTATGGTATGGGCAGGAATAAGCTACGGACAACAACACAACTGCATTTTATCGATGGCAATTTGAATGCACAGAGATACCGTTACAAGATCCTGAGACCCATTGTCGTGCAATTCATCCGCCGCCATCACCTCATGTTTCAGCATGATAATGCACAGCCCCATGTCGCAAGGATCTGTACACAATTCCTGGAAGCTGAAAATGTCCCAGTTCTTCCATGGCCTGCATACTCACCAGACATGTCACCCCATTGAGCAAGTTTGGGATCCTCTGGATCGACGTGTACGTCAGCTTGTTCCAGTTCCAGCCAATATCCAGCAACTTCATACAGTTATTGAAGAGGAGTGGGACAACATTCCACAGGCCACAATCAACAGCCTGGTCAATTCTATGTGAAGGTGATGTGTCATGCTGCATGAAGCAAATGTTGGTCACACCAGATATTGACTGGTTTTCTGATCCACACCCCTACCTTTTTTTAAGGTATCTGTGACCAACTGTATTCCCAGTCATGTGAAATCCATATTTTATGGCCTAATGAATTTATTTCAATGGACTGATTTCCTTATATGAACTGTAACTCAGGAAAAGCTTTGAAATTGTTGCATGATCCGTTTATATTTTTGTCAATTTTTGACCTAAAACTTAGAAAATAAAGTTTGTGCACATGACTGAGACATTAACCCTAAAGCATATTTATTATGATCATATGGCTGGGTGTATTGTGTGACTATTGGTGTTGCTATGGGTCACTAACCTCGGTATTGCCATCAGTATGTAATTAGCGACTCAGGTGACATACGAGGTGGTGTGTGTGTGTGTGTGTGTGTGTGTGTGTGTGTGTGTGTGTGTGTGTGTGTGTGTGTGTGTGTGTGTGTGTGTGTGTGTGTGTGTGTGTGTGTGTGTGTGTGTGTGTGTGTGTGTGTGTGTGTGTGTGTGTGTGTGTGTCTTACATACAGCAGCGGAGCAGGAATAGATTAATGGAAATATTACCGTTATCTCAAACCAATAATCAGAGGAAATCATCTAAAATGATCACAATAACAGTCGTTTGTCATGAAGAGAGCACAAGGGCTGTGTGCAATAGCAGGGATACAGTATACTGTATATGTATCTCAGTGTGTAAAATGCTGGATAGTGTTCTGAGTTTAGTCTGTTGGTATAAGTGAAATAACCCTAATTTCTGGGTGTGAAATGGGAAAAACCAGATGTACAGTATGTGTGTGTTAAGCTGCAAGAGTAAATCACTGGTCTGTGGTGCTCCTGTCAGAGTGTGTTAACATCATCAGGACTCTATTTACACATGCCGACACGCGCACGCATGCACACACACACACACACACACACACACACACACACACACACACACACACACACACACACACACACACACACACAGAGAGAGAGACAGACAAAGACAAAGAGACAGATAGAGAGAGAGCTGCAGAGAAAGAAACCAAAAAGGATCTGACATGCAGTCACTTCACAGTCACCTGGTTTGGTGCATCATCCGTAAAGCACCATGCCAACCGCAAAGTTGGGTCAATATTTCTATTTGGCTGTTTTTGGTGCATCACCTATTCAGGTTTAGAAGAAGTGACTGCTAAATGATAATTCCCATTCATAGAAGTTAGCAGAGCTGGCATACAGAAATCGGTGGTGGTAATCAAAGTCATTTTTTGGTGACGATGACATGAACATGTGTTGGGGTTGACATCCATACAAGCATTATACTGTGAATTTTACCTTAACATAGTATGAAATACACAAAACAATAGCCTAAATGTCGGGTCATTTTGCTGGGAGGCAATGTGGATTTTCGGGATCCAGTTTGATTGACCGCTTTACCACTGTCTGTCATGGAACGTTGCTGAAAGTAGAATCTGCATTGGAATTGTTCAACAAAACCCACAAAAACACAAACACTTAGAATGACTGTTGGGATCATTGTTTTAATGTGGTCGCCCCACTGCCACTGTGCAGTGGAGTGGTTTTGAAATGTTGTATAAGTAGGACACATAGCCGTGTGTGTGTGTGTGTGTGTGTGTGTGTGTGTGTGTGTGTGTGTGTGTGTGTGTGTGTGTGTGTGTGTGTGTGTGTGTGTGTGTGTGTGTGTGTGTGTGTTTGTGTGTTTGTGTGTGTGTGTGTGTGTGTGTGTGTGTGTGTGTGTGTGTGTGTTTGTGTGTGAGAGTGAGAGTGAGTGGCCAGCAGAGCTTGATGTATGATCCAGACTTACATTACATACAAGTCCAATTCTACAGTAACAGAACTGTGCTTAGATTTTTCACTTTGAATTTTATGCCAAACAAAAACAATTGATTTTAAAGTTTAATAACAAACAATACCACTCTATGCACAATGACTAATTTTAACAATTTACAAAGAGAATCGTACAAAATATTTACTGTAAGAACTTTGCAGATCAAATCAAATCTTATTTGTCACGTGCGCCAAATACAATATTGCAGTTTATTTGATTATGAGAATGGGGGCGTGCTCGGTCCTCCTTTTCCTGTAGTCACAATCATTTCCTTTGTCTTGATCACGTTGAGGGAGAGGTTTGTGTCCACACGTTCAGGTCTCTGACCTTCTCCCCATAGGCTGTCTCATCGTTGTTGGTGATCAGGCCTACGACTGTTGTGTCATCGGTAAACTTAATGATGGTGTTGGAGTCATGCTTGGCAACGCAGTCATGGGTGCGGGAGAACAGGAAGAACAGAAGGGGATCTTCCACAAGCGTCCCACAATAAGTTGGGTGAATTTTGGCCCATTCCTCCTGACAGACATTGTGTAACTGAGTCAGGTTTGTAGGCCTCCTTGCTCGCAGACGCTTTTTCAGTTCTGCCCACACATTTTCTATAGGACTGAGGTCACAGCTTTGTGATGGCCACTCCAATACCTTGACTTTGTTGTCCTTAAGGCATTTTGCCACAACTTTGGAAGTATGCCTGGGGTCATTGTCCATTTGGAAGACCTATTTGTGACCAAGTTTTAACTTCCTGACTGATGTCTTGAGATGTTGATTCAATATATCCACCTAATTTTCCTTTCCTCATGATGACATCTATTTTGTGGAGTGCACCAGACCCTCCTGCAGCAAAGCACCCCACAACATGATGCTGCAACCCCCGTGCTTCACGTTTGGGATGGTGTTCTTTGGCTTGCAAGCCTCCCCCTTTATCCTCCAAACATAACGATGGTCATTATGGTCAAACAGTTCTATTTTTGTTTCATCAGACCAGAGGACATTTCTCCAAAAGGTACGATCTTTGTACCCATGTGCAGTTGAAAACCACAGTCTGGCTTTTTTATGGCAGTTTTGGAGCAGTGGCTTCTTCCTTGCTTAGTGGCCTTTCGGGTTATGTCGATATAGGACTCGTTTTACTGTTTACTGTTGATATAGATACCTGTTTCCTCCAGCATCTTTATGAGGTCCTTTGCTGTTGTTCTGGGATTGATTTGCACTTTTCGCACCAAAGTTACGTTCATCTCTAGGAGACAGAAACTTCCATCTCCTTCCTGAGCGATATGAGGGCTGTGTGGTCCCATGGTGTTTATACTTGCACACTATTGTTTGTACATATGAACCTGGAACCTTCAGGCATTTGAAAATTGCTCCCAAGGATGAACCAGACTTGAGGAGGTATACCATTTCTTTTCTGAGGTCTTGGCGGATTTCTTTGGATTTTCCCATGATGTCAAGCAAAAAGGCACTGAGTTTGAAGGTAGGCCTTGAAATACATCCACAGGTACACCTCCAATTGACTCAGATGATGTCAATTAACCTATCAGAAGCTTCTATAGCCATGACATAATTTTCTGGAATTTTCCAAGCTGTTTAAAGGCACAGTCAACTTAGTGTATATAGACGTCTGACCCACTGGAATTGTGATACAATGAATTATAAGTGAAATAATCTGTCTGTAAGCAATTGTTGGTTAAATGACTTGTGTCATCCACAAAGTAGATGTCCTAACCAACTTGCCAAAACTAAAGTTTGTTAACAAGAAATTTGTGGGGTGGTTGAAAAACTAGTTTTAATGACTCCAACCTAAGTGTATGTAAACTTCCGACTTCAACTGTACACAAAGTTAGGTACACAAAAGTAGAAATATGCAATATCCTCCTTTGCAGAATTGGGTATTATTTTACAAACTGGTTACTATTTGAATATGAGCTCCGCCCCCAAACAAAACCAAATGTGTTGGTCCGGACCAAACCTTAATCAATTACAGAAATAGCCGCGGGATTGGTACTGTGGGTGAAGCAGCCAATATATAATAGCCCATCAACTTTGAGCTAAACTGAGTGAGCTCAACTGTGAATTTTCCTGGTACACCAAAAAAAAGTGTCAAGGGAAGCCAGTTCGGATTTGGCTTCACACTAATCACATCACATCAAAAGCCAAACGTCATTGACACAAACTTGAATGGTTGCATCTTGTTGTGTTGTTTTCCTCCAATGGCTAGCTAGCTAAAATTGGCCCGTTCCTGAATTTCCATGGATGGAGATAGGGATTTGGACTTGTGGTTTTACTTCATTCTCAGTACCGGCCCATGATTATAATGGCAATTCTGATCCAAACATAAATTAATATATTGTGCCCCTGGCCTGACAGGGTGGAAGTTCATTGTGCAGCTAGATGTAGTAGGTTAAACTAGCTGGCTTATCAAGGCCCATGAAAGAGAGGAGGATAGCATTGGCGTTTCTCTACAAGCAAGCTGAGTCAACATGTTTTTCTACTTACGCACACACATTAACTTGATTTACCATGCTGTAGGTCATGTAACTGTTTGTTAAATGCAATATGCTTTGTGGACTCCACCGGACAGATGTTGCTTTCTGGTTTTGTGATGGAACAAAGATTGAATATATTCTGCTACTGTGTTTTATTATTGTCTTGGCCTTAGGCTTATATATCACGATGGCAAGGGATATGAAATAGTGGCCTTTTTTCCCTGGCTTGGCTTCCCCAGTCATTTTACACACACACCGGTACTGCTGAAGTATTGGTTTGCAGTTCACATCACTGTCAGTGAAAAGAGAGGGGGAAATAAATAATTCAGTGATTGACACTATACATGTATTATTGCATGTTGGAATAACCAATCACAGTAAAATTAGATTAGATCTAGTCATGATTAGTTCCCTATATTTTTCCCTAGATTAGCTTGATAGCGGTATTGACGTTGTTGTTTGGCAAGCAAGCAAAACTTGATGTTACACATCATTCACTTTTGGGAAAACTGGTCCAGCCACTTGGTAGCTTAGCTATCAGTAGTTGTTCAAAGAAAGCAAAATGATGAAAAGTGCAATTGTAAACTATAAACCCACCATAGTGATGTCGGTGAAGAAGTTATGAATGTGGTCCCAGGCAGAGGGTTCTCGCTTGAATGTGGACGCGCATCAGGCAGTCGTTGCACTTTGAAACCCATGCCCACCATGACGTATAGCCCCACCCACCAGGCGAAATGGTGTGAAAGGTGTGCTGTGGTGAAATAGCAAAACAACAGCACCCTCTGCAGATAAGTGTAAGAAATTGTGTTGCAATACAAAAATATTTGAAACTATTTTGGGCTAGGGGAGAGAAAATAAACCAATCACTGACAATGCACTACCGCGAGGTTGAACGTTTCCGGTTCATTCCTTTCTCTAGGGTAGCAGTTAGCATTTCCAAGATCAATCAAAAAATCTAAATGTCTTCGGAAATCATTTATAAAATTATTCTACTAGCCAACAGAAAAAACTTGCCATCCAAGCAGCCCCAGTGGATGAAAACCCTGGGCCTGCTGCATCTATCACTTGCAAAATGGCAGTAGCTGCATTGTGTTCAGGAAGATGACAGAGTGCTTTGCTTCACATGCGTTAAAGCAGTGGAGAAAAAGCTGATTCATGAGGAAATTGTTCGACCCAATAGCAGCTTTATTAAGCAGGGGATCAAAATGGAGAAAAGCAACCGAGAAGTTCAGGGAATATGAAAAGTCACATCTATACACAGAGTCCATTCAAATGTTAACTGCTTGACGTAGCACCCCAATCAGTGCATTGTTTTCAGATTTGGCTGCTACAGAACAGGGCACTGCCAGGAATGTCCTGGAGCGGTTGCTTTGACCAAGTCCATTTCTCGGTCGTAAGGGAGTCCCTTTCAGAGGCGAAGCAACAAGGGAAGTGGAATGTTTGATGTCATTTTAATGGGCATTTAAAAAAAAAATCTTTCAAAAACAAGGACATGAGATGACAACCTTTCCCTGGACACGTTCATCGCAATGGCCATCTGTCTTGACAACCCTCTTCGGGAGCACCAGCGCTCCATCTTGCCCCTTGCATTCCTCCTTTGGCCATCCTGGGGGAGAGCCTGAACCCATGGCAATAGGGGTCACACACCTCCCAGCGGCAGAGTAATGTCGCCGGAGACAGCTGAGGCTGTGTCCCTATTGCAGAAAGGAGGTGTTGTTTAATTTAACCTTTATTTAACCAGGCAAGTCAGTTAAAAAAAATAATCTTATTTACAATGCCGGGACACCCAATCACAGCCGGATGTGATGCAGCCTGAATTCGAACCAGGTACTGCAGTGCTACCTCCTGTACTGAGATGCAGTGTCTTAGACCACTGCACCACTCGAGAGCCCCCAAAAGTGTCCAGTGCGTCCCAACCCAAAGTCCTCTGGGGCACAGGGATGACCCCGTGATCCTCTGTCTCCCAGTGCTTATTCCTTCATCATCGTTTTCCGCCAAACCCTTCCTGGTTTCCTATTCACTTGCTGGCTATCCCTCAGATGTCTCTACAGCTCTAGTATTGGTTACGTTCAGTACGCTTCTCCTGTTTTGTGTTGTCTTCATGATGATGATGATTATTATTGTTATTATTAAACTCACCGTCTGTACCTGTATCCTGATTCTCTGAGTATAAGTTACAGTTTATGTATGTAGAGAGTCTGCGACTTCATTTATTTATTTTATAGCTTACCACTTATTTGCCGTTAGTCAGCACCTCGACACCAAATCATTATTTCTGGGTCGGCGCCAGCACATGCTTTTATTGATGGAAATGAGACCATTGGCAAGGTGATGGAACCAGATTTGGTTATGAATAATGGATCGGATGGAGAGGCATGTTGAAATTGTCTGGGCTGTAGGAAGTAGATGAGTGGTTCGTAAAGGCTGGTGGTAGATAGTAGCCGGAACAGGTAGACTGGTGTGGCTCTGCCAAACTGACCAGTTTACAGCATTTGATGGTGAAAGTATCTTTGTCTGGGATGTTGATGTCTGACATGCTGAGATGAGAAGGGACATAATAGGGAGAAGGAGGATCTGAACTCTGAACATCGCAGCAAGAAAAATGACACCAAAAGAAACATCAATCCCAGGGTGGAGAGACTGTGATGGAGATGTAACCTGGTGTCTGCATCTGGATGCAGGCAGGCAGGATGTCATGGGGATGGGCTGGCAGACTTCGGTGAGGCTGAGCTGTGACCGGCAGTTGAAAACCTGGAACAGAGGCAATTGGTAGGAGAGGGTTTCACACCAAAAATGTTTTATACTCCTGAACTTAACCAATATGTTCTGAAAGTCAAACATGTACTGTTTCGAATACAAAAAAAAATGATTTTGTTTTTTTCTCAGAGCACGGCATTTTAGGATTGACCCAGCTGTTGGATGCAAGGAGTGCACTCCCGGTCGTGCTACCTTTTCCCGCACCTGCTTGTTTCGACCTGTGAATACTCGATTATGAAAAACAAACTGACATTTACTCCTGAGGTGTGAACCTGTTGCACTCTCTATAACCAGTAATTATTATTTGATCCTGCTGGTCATCTATGAACATTTGAACATCTTGAAGAATGATCTGGCCTTAATGGCCATGTACTCTTACAATCTCCACCCTGCACAGCCAGAAGAGGACTGGCCACCCTCCAGGGCCTGGTTCCTCTCCAGGATTCTTCCTAGGTTCCTGCTTTTCCTAGCCAAAGTGTTTATGCATTGCTTGCTCTCTGGGGTTCGAGGCTCGTTTTTTTGCATAACCACTTCCTGACAACTGCTGATGTGAAAAGGGCTTTATAAATACAGTTGATCAATTGGAAGAGAAAGGGGCAGTGAGAGAGAGCAGGGATATAGCGAAGAGGGACGTGTCCCAGTGTGAGGTATTAGAGAGAGGGGTGAGAGAAAGACGGCCCGCTGAGCAGTCTTAGCTGCAGGGATTTAGGCTGTGTAGGATGCCAAACAGTAATCTGAGACTGGGAAAGAAGCCACGTCCGGAGCTGATTTGGGGCCGAAGTCTTTGAGGACGGATTTGGTGCTTAGAAGCCGAATTGGTGGTGTTGGTATGAATATGCGGCAGTGGAGGCAGCAGGGGATGTCATCATGGTGGCTCTCGGATGCGTGGTGTCATCACGCGGTAGGCAACATGGGTGGAGATGGATGTGGTTCCTGGTAGGAGGGACAGACATAGTCAACCGACCGGAGAGCGGGAGAAGTTTCGTGGAAGAAAAAGGGCACAAGGAAGAGAGCAAAATAACAAGAGAGAGAGCAATGGCTGGCGCCATGCACCGACATGAAGAGAACATTTCTAGACTGAAAAGGCCGGTCAGCAGGATGATCGAATGTGGCCAATATATGGTGAATTTGCAACAAACTGTTCCAATGATATCGTCAACCAATTAGAAGACAATTAGGAGGCAACGCCTAATCACAATCGGTTAAAATCACATTTTCCTCTCTTTTTTTACTAGAAAACACAGAAATGCACCATTTTCACATGTTAATGTTGCGGTCGTGCAGGAGATGAATGAAGTAGAAATTCCCTTTCATTCTTAACACCACTAACACTGATAAACGACACATACATTGGTACAGATCACACACACACACACCTAAAGGACACAAACTATTTCAAATCCTTTAATAAGGAGGGAGGGAAGGAAGGAGAGAGAATATCACATACACAGCAAATACAGCCTATGGTAGGAGAGGGAGAAGACAAGTAAAAGGGGGGAAGAGGGAGAGGAAGACACTTAATTCTTTTCATGCTGACTGCTGGAGGACTTGAACACCCACACACTGCCCTAGATAGGACTGTCTCTCTCTCACACATACAAATACCCTGCCCTAGATAGCAGTGACTCAAAGAGATTCCCTATTATTATATTATCAACACAACACTAATTTCTTCACACCCTCCATACCGTATCCTGAGAAATAATGTAGCCAGAGAAAGTGATTAGAAGCACTGACTACACAAATTAAATTGACATCTCTCACACAGTGTTTGTTTGCTCATAAAAGTGAGATAATTTCAAAAATACAGTGGTAAGAAAAAGAATGTGGATTTCTGCATATATTCTGTCATAAAAATGGGATCTGATCTTATCTATATCACGACAATAGACAAACCCAGTTTGCTTAAACTAATAACACACAAACAATTATACGTTTTCATGTCTTTATTGAACACACCATTTAAACATTCACAGTGCAGGGTGGGGAAAGTATGTGAACCCTTGGATTTAATAACTGGTTGATCTTCCTTTGGCAGCAATAACCTCAACCAAACGTTTTCTGTAGTTGCGGATCAGACCTGCACAACGGTCAGGATGAATTTTGGACCATTCCTCTTTACAAAACTGTTTCAGTTCAGCAATATTCTTCAGATGTCTGGTGTGAACCACTCTCTTGAGGTCATGCCACAGCATCTCAATCAGGTTGAGGTCAGGACTCTGACTGGGCCACTCCAAAAGGAGTATTTTCTTCTGTTGAAGCCATTCTGTTGTTGATTTACTTCTGTGTTTTGGGTCGTTGTCCTGTTGCATCATCCAACTCCTGTTGAGCTTCAATTGGCAGACAGCCTTACATTCTCCTGCTAAATGTCTTGATAAACTTGGGAATTAATTTTTAAGTCAACGATAGCAAGCTGTCCAGGCAAAACAGTCCCAAGCCATAATGCTCCCCACCACCATACTTTACAGTTGGGATGAGGTTTTGTTGTGCTGTGCCTTTTTTTCTCCACATATAGTGTTGTGTGATCCTTCCAAACAACTCAGTAGCTTCTTCTGGGGTGTCCTCCCATGAGCACCATTCTTGTTTAGTGTTTTACGTATCATAGACTCGTCAACAGAGATGTTAGCATGTTCCAGAGATTTCTGTCAGTCTTCAGCTGACACCCTATGATTCTTCTTAACCTCATTGAGCATGTGCGCTGTGCACTTGCAGTCATCTTTGCAGAACGGCCACTCCCAGGGAGAGTAGCAACAGTGCTGAACTTTCTGCATTTATAGACAATTTGTCTTACCGTGGACTGATGAACATCAAGGCTTTGGAAATACCTTTGTAACCCTTTCCAGCTTTACGCAAGTCAACAATTCTGAGATGGGCCTTCTTAAAAGTTAATATATGGAATTTAGCTCCCTCTTAATGCTTTGGAGCCAATCAGTTGTGTTGTGACAAGGTAGGGGTGGTATACAGAAGATAGCCCTATTTGGTAAAAGACCATGTTCATATTACGGCAAGAACAGCTCAAATAAGCAAAGAGAAATGACAGTCCATTACTTTAAGACATGAAGGTCAGTCAATCTGGAAAATGTCAAGAACTTTGAAAGTTTCTTCAATTGCAGTCGCAAAAACCATCAAGTGCTATGATGCAACTAGCTCTCATGGGGACCACCACAGCAAAGGTAACGACACGTCAACTTCAACTGTTCAGAGGAGACTGTGTGAATCAGGCCTTCATGGTCGAATTGCTGCAAAGAAACCACTACTAATGGACACCAATAATAAGGGCCAAGAGACATGAGCAATGGACATTAGACTGGTGGAAATCTGTCCTTTGGTCTGGTGAGTCCAAATTTGAGATTTTTGGTTCCAACCACTTTATCTTTTTGAGACGCAGAGTAGGTGAACGGATGATCTATGCATGTGTGGTTCCCAACGTGAAGCATGGAGGAGGTGTGATGGTGTGGGGGTGCTTTGCTGGTGACACTGCCAGTGATTTACTTAGAATTCCAGGGAACACTTAATCAGCATGGCTACCACAGCATTCTGCAGCGATATGCCATCCCATCTGGTTTGTGCTTAGTGGGACTATCATTTGACACAAACTCAAATCAAATCAAATCAAATGTTATTTGTCACATACACATGGTTAGCAGATGTTAATGCGAGTGTAGCGAAATGCTTGTGGAACGCGAAGCGAGGCGGCCATCTCTGTCGGCGCCCAATTGAGATGGTTCGTGATGAGGTGGACCACAGAGTGAAGGAAAATCAGCCAACAAGTGTTCAGCATATGTGGGAACTCCTTCAAGACAGTTGGAAAAGCATTCCAGGTGAAGCTGGTTGAGAGAATGCCAAGAGTGTGCAATGCTGTTATCAAGGCAAAGGGTGGCTACTGTAGGGGGTGGGTCCCAAAGACTTTATTGATTAAGGGGACCTTAAGTGTTTTGCTGCATATGTTTTGCTGCAGATACTGATACAGATACTGATATATTGATACTGTTGCTATGTGTCTAAAAACCCTCCACTATATGTTGCACAAGCTATCTATAATAGTTTTTGTGGTTAAGCCCTGGCTGTTGTGATTGTTTGCTTGCAGGCTAGGTCAGACCGAGTCAGACCGAAACTAGATAAAGAGAAGTAACCATTGTCTGGTTTTGACATTTTGATCTTGTGTGACAGTGGACAATTCTAATGAATTCAGAGAAGCTACTGTACTGGGTTGTCTTATAAGGTAACCTCAACTTATTGATACACACATACGTTGACGTAGGTGATCATACCACTAGGGAGTGATCACATGTAGAAAATCAGCTGTGCCCTAGGTGAGGTGCAGAACTTACTCGGAAACATGCGTGCTATGTTCCCGTTGTCAACTTCTGTCTGCAATTGCTTTAATAAATGAATGATTGATTTACTTAGAGATATTGTCTGATTGCTGAATTCACCAATAAGCAAATGATTGACAAGGAACAAGGAACCAACCCCGACACTACTTCGAAGAATCTAAAATATATTTTGATTTGTTTAACACTTTTTTGGGTTACTACGTGACTCCACATGTGTTATTTCATAGTTTTGATGACTTCACTATTATTCTGTAGAATGTAGAAAATATTTTTTTTAAATAAGAAAAACCCTTAAATGGATAGGTGTGTTCAAACTTTTGACTGGTACTGTATTGTGTGTTATTAGTTTAAGCAAAATGTGTTTGTCTATTGTTGTAACTTAGATGAAGATCAGATCAAATTTCATGATCAATTTATGCAGAAATCCAAGTAATTCCAAGGGGTTCACATACTTTTTCTTGAAACTGTATATACATTTAATTCCACTAACGTATTGAGTATTTAGCCAAGTGTCAGTCAAAAAACCTGACCAATCACAGACCTCCTCAGAGCCATTTCCCAGCATCCTTAGCAGAAGGGAGACATTGTGCTGAATGGGTGATGCTCTAAACACACGCACATACGTATGTGCGCACAGGCGCTCGTGTGCGCACACACACACACACAGTGCTTGTTTTGGTGCCCGTCGCTGCAGTGAGGTATTTTTACCACACCCTGAAGGCATCACTATGCCTAATAGGAAGTGAAGGGTTGTCCACTGTTGTTAGTGTGTGTCTGTATGTGTATCTGTGTGTATCTCCCGGCTGTGTAATGGGTCCACGCACACACTAGCTCTGAGAATGGGGACATCACCGCGGAGATGAATGGTAAAGCAAGCAATCAGATTGGTTCTGAATGAGCAGTGGCTATGTGTTCTTCCTTTCAGCATTGTGCTTCTGTGCATGAGCCTTGCTTATGCAAAGAAAAATAGTAGACCTGATTACATATTGAATATTTGTCATTTGTGACACCTGACAAATATGCATCTGTGTTTATGAATGTTTCTTCTAACCAGCGCAAACTGTCTTGGAGGTTAACGATGGCCTTCTGTCAAGTTCGCGTCACCCTGGACTCAAGGATGTCTGTGTAGCGTCAGCTTTTTTTCTCTCGAGGTCTTGTCATGACGTCTGCTGTTGTGATGTCGTAGAGACGGCCTCTATCCTGCACCTCTCAGCACTACATTTTTTTTTACAATTTTTGCACTGAGTCTTTAGTCTTTTCAGGGTTATTGTGGAGGATAGGGAACTGTCCAGTCAGCGCGTTTTTCATGAGTAGGCCTTGGTCTTCCAGGTAGAGTCACTGATGAAGGCTGCGCTATTTCAACATTTTTTCAAAATGTTTTCTTTTTTTTTCATTTATTATTTTTATTTTACCTTTATTTAACCAGGCAAGTCATTTAAGAACAAATTTCTATTTTCAATGATGGCCTAGTGGGTTAACTGCCTGTTCAGTAGCAGAATGACAGATTTGTACCTTGTCAGCTCATGGTTTTGAACTTGCAACCTTTCGGTTACTAGTCCAACACTCTAACCACTAGGCTACCCTGCCGCCCCTGCTGCCATGGTTTTGGGGGGGATTTGGACACATAACCCTACCTGGACACAATCGCCAAAAAAAAACTAATGTTCTGAGTTGGTGTGCAGAGAGTCAACGCTTCATCTACTAAACACACTAACATGCTCCAGCATTGTAAGACATTTACACGTTTACACTGGAATCGTTTAGCAGACGCTCTTATCCAGAGCGGACTACAGTAGTGAGTGCACTAATTTCATATTTTTTTTCCTCCGCACTGGTATGTGTGTGTGTGTGTGTGTGTGTGTGTGTGTGTGTGTGTGTGTGTGTGTGTGTGTGTGTGTGTGTGTGTGTGTGTGTGTGTGTGTGTGTGTGTGTGTGTGTGTGTGTGTGTGTGTGTGTGTGTGTGTGTGTGTGTGTGTGTGTGCATACGTGCGTGCTTGTCTGTGGACGTTCATGCGTGTGCTTGTAGATGTGCATAACCCATTAGGTCAGTGTGTGCAGAGGAACTATCCTCCTCCTCTCTGAGAGTCTGTGGCTCTCTAATGGAATGGATGGTGTTTCGTTTAATTGACTCATCCATCTCTGCTGTTTATCCCTGAGTCTCTCTCTCTCGCTCACTCTCTATGTGTGTTAGCGGGCATAATAATAATTCTGTAATAGCTCTGTCTACTCCTGGCTAATTTATATTAATATATCATGAGCTGATGGCTAAATAAACAGCCAAACACAGTTGGTTTTTCACTGTAGTTGAATTAAATTATCTAAGAAATGTTTTGAAATTACAGTCCGTGAATCTTTCGGTGTAGAGTATATTAGCTATTTCTAGATATATGTAAATGCTTACAGTAGAGCTGTGTGTTGATTGGTCAGCATCCAACTGTCAATCAAAGATAGTGGCGTTCCACTGCTTAGACTTTGCACATATGAACCAATGGTTGTCCGCCACGTCATCGACTGTGTCATCGGCTGACAGATTGATGAAAAATACCTATCCAGGCATTGTAATATCTGGCAACATCTAAGGCGACCAGTGTCAGGTGTGGCAGTGACCCACGACAGAGACCCTGCCAATCCATGTGGAGCTTTGTAGCAGAATGGCAGAGGACAGTTTGAATGACACTTCTCTCTCACACACACAGCCCCCCATCAAGTTGTCTGACGCATGCAAACCAAAATCGTTTTAGTTTTATCCACAATTGCCATTGTCTTGTTTGTCGATTGCAGTAACAACCCACACATTTTCACGTGTGTGTCTCCCTGCAATATTTAAACATGTTTTCCCCTTGGGCATTCAGAATTACACCCCCATAGAGCATCTATGAGATTAACCACAGATTTGCATAAGTTAACAGGAAGAACTGAACATTGTTTTTTTTTGTGGACGTCATTGCGCCTGTGATCTTCACAAACACACACACACACACACACACACACATACACATACTGTCACTTGCTTTGTCAGTGATTCCCCTCGGTCAGTTCTGAAGGACACGTGGAGGACTATAGAGGCTGATGGAGTTATATTGAACGAGTGGTTATGTTTGTGTTTTTGTTGTTGCCAATAATAGTTTTCCCAGTGACAGAATCCAGATATTGAACACAAGGCTAGTGAAACACAGTAGGTTAGTAACAGCATGTGTGTTGCTGCCAGGCTGCTTAAGAAAGCAGACAGCTAATCAATAAACAGCATGTAAACACTCAGTGCTCTACAGGGGTAAATCTGTTGCACAAGAGCACACACACACACATTTCCTTGCTATTAAAGTAAATATGATGACAGGGAGACCCGACCCTCCCATACCCTCTCACCTCTAAACGTTGCACTCTCACCCTCATCATCAGTTCTCTTTTCCCTCCTCCTCCACTCCCTCTATTCTTCTTACACTCCTCCCCATCCCTCGCTCCACATCACCATCCCGTTTACTTATTCAGTCGCTTCCCTGAGGAGAGGAACATTCATCTCTTATCAGCTCCAACCAGATGCTGTGTGTGTGTGTGTGTGTGTGTGTGTGTGTGTGTGTGTGTGTGTGTGTGTGTGTGTGTGTGTGTGTGTGTGTGTGTGTGTGTGTGTGTGTGTGTGTGTGTGTGTGTGTGTGTGTGTGTGTGTGTGTGTGTGTGTGTGTGTGTGTGTGTGTGTGGAAGAGATTGAGGATAATCCCTTGCCTGCTAGGTTGGGAGTATTAGTTCAGGCCTGTGGCAGAACCATTGTAAGTGTGTGTGTGTGTGTGTGTGTGTGTGTGTGTGTGTGTGTGTGTGTGTGTGTGTGTGTGTGTGTGTGTGTGTGTGTGTGTGTGTGTGTGTGTGTGTGTGTGTGTGTATGTGTCTGCCACAGTCACCCAATGCTCTAGGTGTTGGAGGAGATAAGAGGAAACATTCCAGCCAGACGATTTTCACAAAGGTTATGTTACTTAACCTACTGTAGAAATGTAAATTATTCTGAACATATCTTATACATTACATTAAAACATCACAAACGTCATAGGCATCATAAACAAATGATTAAAGTCAATCAATCGAAACAATTGCACACCTCAGTAAACTCGTTCATCATCAGGGTTTTAAACTGACCTCATGGCACCAGGGAAACCACATGTAATTCATTTTTAAGTGATTCCAAAAATGGGAGCGTTAAACGAAAAGTGGATTTACCTAGTTCGGTGGAGACCCTGAGGATTCTTAAGATTTAACCAACCCTGTGAATGGGTTTGGAATCTCATGTTTTTATACTTTAACAATAGTTAGGTAAGTCGGAAGCTTGTATGGTAGAGCTTTGTAAACAAAAAGGGAGTAATGAAGTGATCTAGGGGATTTAAATGAGGACCTTTGATACAGGAAGCAGTGATGCGTGTTAAAACATCACCTGGGATAAAGCAAAGGGCTATAGTAGACGGCATCCAAAGGTTTAAGAGCAGTGGCTTCTGGATTCCAATAAATTGTGTCACCTTAGTTGACTGTAGAATCTGCCTCCTGCTGTTGAGGGAGAGGCATGATTTATTTATATAAAAAAGGCATACTTTAAATGTCAGCTTCTTAATAACTAGCTCATCCGTATGTTTTTTAAACGTCAAATAATTATGAATGCAAAAGCCCAGATATTTATAGGCGGGAACCTGCTCGACGAAAGAACCATCCAACGCTCAAATGTGTAAGAAAACAGCATACATTTATTCCAGCATTTAAGCACCAATGGACTTTCTGCAAGACAACAAAATCAAATTGCTGCTCCAACAGCCAGTCAACTCTAGGGGCAATAGCGTACATAACAGTAGTACAGTAGATAAGTAGTAAAGAAGACAGGTCTCAAAATTGACCCCTGAGGTACACCTTTAGTAATATTGAGGTAACTTGACTTGACACTATCAGAAAGCACACATTGTGTCCTATCTGACAGATAGTTCCAAACCACTTGCAAGACTCCTGGTTGAGGCCCATTTCAGACAACCTTTGAATGAGTAGGGGACGGTTGACACTATTAAAGGCCGTGGATAGGTCAATAAATATGGCACCTAAGCAATTTATTGAGGGGGGCAGAACGCTGCAGTGGAAAGGGATCAAGCAAATCAGCTCCTGTGGATTTTTTACATCAATGTTTTGCAAGGCACTTAATACATCATTGACATAAAATGGTTCAAATGAGGGGGAAAAAGAGAGTGCCTTGAACTGCAGCATTCTCTGCTATTTGTTTAGAGGTGAATAAAGGCCTCCCTCTGGTGGAACTTTAGGTATTTTCAGAAAACTTTCTGTCAAATAGATGGCCAGCTGAGGCAAAATTGTAATTAAAAGCACCACAAATGTCATTTTCATATGTTATGGGCCAAGAGGCTGTCATTAACCTGCGGGGGAAATGAGGGGGTGGAATTCTTTTTCTCAAAAGATTTGACCACTTTAGCTGGGTTTCCACCACTCTTAGATACACAATTCAAGAAGTATTTTGACTTTTATTTTTTAACCAGAGTAAGACATCTACTTCTCAAATGTCTGAAGGACTGCCAGTCAGAGTTAGAATCAGTCAATCTAGCCTAAAACCAAGCTAAGTTTCTTTCATGAAATCTTTCAGGCAATTCATGTGAACCATGGGTTAGAGCTGTCCTTTACTCATAATATCTTATATGGGGCATGCTTATGTCATGACATTGGCCTGCGGGTACGGTTTATGACCCCCCACAACTAACTTTCTCCCTTCCCTCTCTCTCTGACTCTACTGAAGGACTCTTGAATAGCCTTTGTTATTAAACATAGTTGAGCCTATGGAAAAGTACCAGTTTTATATCAACCTAAATTGACAGGCTTAAGATAACCACCTGAATACCATAATGTTTAAGAGTATTGGTTATATTTAAGAATCTGAATCAGATATAGAGGACACATCCTCCCAATCATGCAATCCCGGCTTTTTGAGGATCTGGGGACCCATGCCAAATCTTTTCAGTCTCCTAAGGGTGAAAAGGCGTTGTCATGACCTCTTTACGACTGTCTTGGTGTGCTTGGACCATGATAGTTTGTTGGTAATGTAGACACCAAGGAACTTGAAACTCTCAACCCGCTACACTACAGCCCCGTCGATGTGAATGGGTGCATATTCGGCCCTCCTTGTCCTGTAGTCCATGATCAGCTCCTTTGTCTTTCTCACATCGAGGGAGTTGTTGTTGTCCTGGCATCACACTGCCAGGTATCTGACCTCCTCCCTCTAGCCTGTTTCATCATTGTTGGTGATCAAACCTACCACAGTTGTGTCATCAACAAACTTAATGATGGTGTTGGAGTCATGCTTGGCCACACAGTCGTGGGTGAACAGGGAGTACAGGAGGGGACTAAGCACACACCCCTGAGGGGCCCTCGTGTTGAGGATCAGCGTGGCAGATGTGTTTTTGTCTACCCTTACCACCTGGGGGCGGCCCGTCAGGAAGTCCAAGATCCAGTTGCAGAGGGAGGTGTTTAGTCCCAGGGTCCTTAGCTTAGTTGTGAGCTTTGAGAGCACTATGATGTTGAACGCTGAGCTGTAGTCAATGAACAGAATTCTCACATAGGTGTTCCTTTTGTCCATGTGGGAAAGGGCAGTGTGGAGTGCGACTGAGATAACGTCATTTGTGGATCTGTTGGGGCGGTATCCGAATTGGAGTCGGTCTAGTGTTTAATGGTGTTGATGTGAGCCACGACCAGCCTTTCAAAGGGCTTCATGGCTAACAACATGAGTGCTACGGTGTGGTAGTCATTTAGGCAGGTTACCTTCGCTTTATTGTGCACAGGGAATATGGTGGTCTGCTTGAAACATGTAGGTATTACAGACTCGGTGAGGGAGAGGTTGAAAATGTCATCTAAAGACACTTGCCAGTTGGTCAGCTCGTGCTTTGAATTACATGTTCTGCTAATCCGTCTGGCCCCGCGGGTTTGTGAATGTTGACCTGTTTGAAGGTCCTGCTCACATCGGGTACGGAGAGCGTGATCACACAGTACGTGGGCAGATCGAAATCGTCAACAAACTGTGTACTACCTTGATGTGTGTGGGCTGGGGTGTGTCAGCATCATTGTAAACTGTATGCCTATAAAGCAGTTTCTGCGTATGTGAGGAGTGCATATTTTTTAACTAATGTTTAATTATGATCAGCAGTAGAAATAGATAATCTACACTTTGCATGTCATACAGCGGATTAGAAAAACATCCAGATATGTAATACAGGAGATTCCATGTGCCTTATTGGAGAAACAGTAGCCAGGCATGTGCAGTTAGTTAGCCCTAAGGAGGTGTTGGCCTTAGACAAGGGCACATTTGATTGGGTAATTCATTGTGATATACGCCTACGCAGAATCACATCAGCTGACGAGACCACAACGATGATGATGTTGTAAATGATGACGTAACATGGAACTACAGCTGTCATCAGTATACAACTGCCTGTTTGGGTAGTTTTTGAGTGTGCGTGTGTGCACACTCAAAAGGGGGCGGGTTACCCTACAGTAAGCACGAGGCAAGCACCACTGTTCCTCCCCTGACATGGAATCCTGGATGTGATTTGATGGTCTTTGTAAGGTAGTACACAAATATCCCCTGGGACTACTGGTTACTCATTACACAGGTCACAGACATAGACTTTCATTGTAAATGAATGCTACTCTCCGGTGTGGCCTGAGGGTGGCAGTGCAGCCTCAGTCGCCTTGACCTTGGAATTCTGCTTTGCATTAACTTCTTTCTTTAGGCTGACTCCTGAAATGGGACACGTGTCACATGATATATCTACTGTGGTTTTGTTCTTCCCTCCAAAGTCTTCGAAATGCACTGTCCTAAACATTCTAAATCAATCCATTCAATTTCATCGCAAAATTTTGAGGATATTTTTTTTTTCAATGCATGTATCACTGAAAGTCATTTACAAGCAAAGGGGACGGAAATATATTATATTTTCTCTGCTCCCCTTCAGTTCAGCCATTAAATTGCGTGTGTGTGTGAGTGCGTGCGTGCGCAGAACTGAGGCCAAAAAGAGGAGCGGAAAACTCTGTCCATTGTGGTTGCCATAGAAACCGGTGATTTGCTGCAACTGGCAAATTATAGGGTTCCATTGGAGGGCGAGAAGGTATGACAGAGGCAGATAAAGAGAGGGCCAGAGATAGAGAGCGAGAGAGAGAGAGAGAGAGAGAGAGCAGTTAAGGAGTGTGTGAGAATATGTGCTCGTGAGAGTGAACTGCTCTTGCATACAAAACTGTTTCTTTGTTGGGGAGAAAAAAAGAGAAACGAAATGGAGCAGAAATTCTAAATTGCCTTGCGTATTATTATGGACCGCTCATAACCTTCCTGCTGTTGCAATCAATAAGCAAAGAACCACAAGATGCACACACACGGTTCAAGAACATTTGAAAAAAAAAAGTTTTGCTTTAATGCCAAGCTCAAAGTATTAAAGGCCATCAAGACGTTAGACTAATAGTGTAAATACTAGTCAGAAGACTTTGTGATTACATTAAGGATTTTGTTTCATTTTGTGTTTGTGTGTGTGTGTGTGTAAGAGAGAGAGAGAGAGAGAGAGAGAGAGAGAGAGAGAGAGAGAGAGAGAGAGAGAGAGGGAGACATAGCAATTAGGATCTGGCTAAAAATACTTGAATCAGTCATAGAGCCCATTGCCCTTTATGGTTGTGAGGTCTGGGGTCCGCTCACCAACCAAGACTTCACAAAATGGGACAAACACCAAATTGAGACTCTGCACGCAGAATTCTGCAAAAATATCCTCCGTGTACAACGTAGAACACCAACTAATGCATGCAGAGCAGAATTAGGCCGATACCCACTAATTATCAAAATCCAGAAAAGAGCTGTTAAATTCTATAACCACCTAAAAGGAAGCGATTCCCAAACCTTCCACAACAAAGCCATCACCTACAGAGAGATTAACCTGGAGAAGAGTCCCCTAAGCAAGCTGTTCCTGGGGCTCTATTCACAAACACACCCTACGGAGCCCCAGGACAGCAGCACAATTAGACCCAACCAAATCATGAGAAAACAAAAAGATAATTACTTGACACATTGGATAGAATTAACAAAAAAACAGAGCAAACTAGAATGCTATTTGGCCCTACACAGAGAGTACACAGCGGCAGAATATCTGACCACTGTGACTGACTCAAAATTAAGGAAAGCTTTGACTATGTACACTCAGCGAGCATAGCCTTGCTATGAAAGGCCGCCGTAGGCAGACATGGCTCTCAAGAGAAGACAGGCTATGTGCTCACTGCCCACAAAATGAGGTGGAAACTGAGCTGCACTTCCTAACCTCCTGCCCAATGTATGACCATATTAGAGAGACATATTTCCCTCAGATTACACAGATCCACAAAGAATTCGAAAACAAATCCAATTTTGAAAAACTCCCATATCTACTGGGTGAAATTCCACAGTGTGCCATCAAAGCAGCAAGATTTGTGACCTGTTGCTACGAGAAAAGGGCAACCAGTGAAGAACACGCACCATTGTAAATGCAACCCATATCTATGCTTATTTATTTTATCTTGTGTCCTTTACCATTTGTACATTGTTAAAACACTGTATATGTATATAGATAATATGACATTTGTAATGTCTTTATTGTTTTGAAACTTCTGTATGTGTGATTGTGTGATGTCTACTGTTAATTTTTATTGTTTATTTCACTTTATATATTATTTACCTTACTTGCTTTGGCAATGTTAACACATGTTTCCCGTGCCAATAAAGCCCTTGAATTGAATTGAATTGAATTGAATTGAATTGAGAGAGAGAGAGAGAGAGAGAGAGAGAGAGAGAGAGAGAGAGAGAGAGAGAGAGAGAGAGGCCATATTTAAGCCTTCCTCTTCAGTCCATCAAAATGAGTGGGGAAACAACAGACACTGGCTGGGTCACAGACAGTAGGTGGAGGCTATACTGAAGCTTATATTGCACTTCTAGGTCAAAAGAAAGAAACTTAGATAACAATCTCGCTCTTTCTCTCGCTCTCTCTCTCTCCCTCTCTCTCTCTCTAGCTCTCTCTAACTCTCTCTCTCTCTACCTCTCTCTCTCTACCTCTCTCTCTCTCTTTAGCTCTCTCTAGCTCTCTCTCTACCTCTCTCTCTCTTTCTCTCTCTCTCTAGCTCTCTCTCTCTCTCTTGCTCTCTACCTCTCTACCTAGCTCTCTCTCTCTCTACCTAGCTCTCTCTCTCTACCTCTCTTTCTACCACTCTCACTCTACCTCTCTCTCTATGTCTCTCTCTACCTCTCTCTCTCTACCTCTCTATCTACCTCTACCTCTCTCTCTCTCCCTCTCTCTCTCTCTCTCTCTCACACACACACACTCACCGGGTCACAGATCTGGGACACTAATGGAAGAGTAACGGTAAATAGAAAACATTCAGATTTAGGCCTCCCAGGGGGCAGCTCTTCATGCCCTCATAGTTATTGTGTGTTCGTGCGTGTGTAGAGGAGTGTGTTCATGTGTGTACCCACATGTGTGTCACGTTCTCCAAGTGACCTACGTCTCGCTGAACAGGTGTGTGTGTGTGTGTGTGTGTGTGTGTGTGTGTGTGTGTGTGTGTGTGTGTGTGTGTGTGTGTGTGTGTGTGTGTGTGTGTGTGTGTGTGTGTGTGTGTGTGTGTGTGTGTGTGTGTGTGTATTTGTGTGTATTTGTGTGAATTTGTGAGGAAGAGAGAGAGGGGGGGAGTAGAGAGATAAAATGTGTCCTTCATTTGACCTGCATGGTACTGAACAGGTCGGGGCAGTGTATGTGTGCATTCGTGTGTGTTTGTGCAGGGAGAGAGAGAAAGAGGGTAGAGAAACCAACAGAATCCAATGCTGAACAGGTGAAGGAGGACTGACGAGGAAGGTCTTTTCAAGTGCAAAATCAAAGAAGAAGAATTGACCAACGGGGGATGTGAGAGACATGTCCTTTTAGCCATCCTTTTCTCTACTCCCTCTACTCTCCCTCCCTCTTTCTCTCTCTTCATGTTTATGTATCATAAAGCAGGGGGAATGGGCAGGTCAAGAGGAAGCCATGAACATAATCACACACAAACAGATACATTTGGGGCTCTCTGCTGGCCTATAATGCGATATACAGTGAGCTCCAAGGGTATTGGCAGTGACATTTTTGTTGGTTTGTTTTGGCTCTGTACTCCAGCGCTTTGCATTTTAAATTACAGTAGACAGACTGTCAGTTTTAATTTGAGGGTATTTTAATCCATATCAGATGAAACTTTTTTTGTACATTAATACACATATAAGTGAATTTGTCCCAAATGTTTCTATCGGGTACAAAATAATCTGAAACAAAAGCAAAACAAACAAAAAATGCATCCAACAAGTTTGTAGAGTCACAAACTTGAAGCAATCATTGCATGCTAGGAATACGGGACCAGATACTAAACTTTTGACTACCTAAAATTAGGGGACCATGCTACAAAGGTGCTGTAATTTCGAAACTGTTCATCCAATATGGAGGAAAACCCCTCCAAATTAAAGCTGGCAGTCTGCACTTTAACGTCATAGTCATTGTATCATTTCAGATCCAAAGTCCTGGAGCACAGAGCCAAAACAACAACAGATGTGTCACAGTCCCAATACTTTTGGAGCAAACTGTATCAGGAAGCCAAGCGTTAGAAACATTATCATTGGTCCAGCCCACTATTTTCAGAGCGATCACTCCAGATTTCAGTCAAAATGTGACTTTTTGAAATGTCCCCAGGATGTCGGGAGACGCCGTCAGAACTGACCACTAGGGGTAAAAAAAATTATCAAAATGAGTACATGGAGCTGGGATTGAACCTGTGGTCTATGGAGCAGGACCACACAGCTTAGACCACTGGTATCATCCATCCACAATGAGCTAGAAAAGTTAACTGTTGAGTTGTTTTTCTGTTTTAACCCTGTCCCAAACGTTAATCTTAAAACTTAAAACCTCTAACGAATTGGTGGGTCCCCCGCGGGACGGTTGAGCTAACATAGGCTAATGCGATTAGCATGAGGTTGTAAGTAAAAAAGAAAATATCCCAGAACATAGACATATCTGATATTGGCACAAAGCTTAAATTCTTGTTAATCTAACTGCACTGTCCAATTTACAGTAGCTATTACAGTGAAATACAATGATATTGTTTGAGGAGAGTGCACAGTTATGAACTTGAGAAGTTATTAATAAACCAATTAGGCACATTTGGGCAGTCTTGATACAACATTTTGAACATAAATGCAATGGTTCATTGGATCAGTCTAAAACTTTGCACATGCACAGCTGCCATCTAGTGGAGAAAATATATATTGTGCCTGGGCTGGAATAAAACATTATGGCCTTTCTCTTGCATTTCAAAGATGATGGTACTGTCAGGATTTGGCCAGGGTTGTTCCGGGTTTTGGTCACTAGATGCCCCCATTGTGCTTTTTGACCTTATGTTTTTTCCCTTGTTCCCCATTATTATTTGCACCTGTACCTTGTTTCCCCTGATTGTATTTAAACCCTTAGTTTCCCTCAGTTCTGTGCTCTGTGTTTGTATGTTAGCACCCAGCCCTAGTGTTCTGTGTTTTCTTGTCGATTCCGGTGGATGCTCTTGTGGAATTCTGTTTTTGTTTTTGAGTGTCTCTTGAGGCTTTTTTGTGCTATTCCTACCACCTTTTGGATTTGCCATTTTTGTATTTAAGGACTTCTCCTTTTTACTTTATTAAATACACCGTCTTAAGTACTGCTGTGTCTGCCTCATCTTCTGGGTTCTGCTGACTATTCGTGGCTCAGTTGGTTAAGTGACTGTTTCTCACTCCGGAGACCCAGGTTCGTAACCGGGTCCTGACAGAAACACAGAGCCAAAAAATGAACCCAGAGGCAGCCAGTTCCCAGGACCTTTTTCCCATGCTGTCCCACCACCAGGAGACTGTCCAACGCCACGAAGCCGCCCTGGTTCAGCAAGAGGCCTTAATGGCTAGACATTCTCATCTTCTGTCGGAGATGCTGACTTCCATTAAGCAAATATCTGATCGTCTTACCCCGGCAACAGTTCCCGTCCCAGTACCTCAGATTCACGTACCCATGGCAGTTAACCCCCTGGCTGAACCTCGTCTTCCACCTCCCCAACGGTTCTCAGGTGATCCAAGTGCTTGTAAAGGGTTAGTCACCCAATGTTCTCTCTCCTTTGAGCTACAACCCTCGTCGTTTCCCACCGACCGGTCTAAGATCGCTTATATCATCACCCTGCTGTCGGAAAAAGCCCTGGCCTGGGCTACTGCTGTGTGGGATGCCCATAGTTCCTGCTGTGCCAGCTACTCTGCCTTTGCTGAGGAATTCAAACGAGTGTTTCAAGGCCCAAGCAGTGGTTCTGACTCAGCCAAACAGCTCCTGACTCTCCACCAAGGTTGGCGCAGCATGACGGACTATGCCATCCAGTTCCGCACGGTGGCAGCAGCAAGTGGCTGGAACAACGAGGCGCTCACGGTGTGCTTTCTGAAAGGCCTTTCCGACACTATCCAAGATGAACTGGCCACTCGGGAACCACCGGACAATCTCGAGTCCCTGATCAAGTTGGCCTCACGCATTGACCAGCGTCTGAGAGAGAGAGAACTCAACCGTAGACCTCTAGCCCCTATCAGTCCCAGCTCCGAGTCCCCACCTTTATCCTCGCTGGCTCCATCGGAACCCATGCAGATTGGACGCATCTCCCAGGCTGAGAGAGACCGCCGGATGAGGGAGCGACGCTGTCTATATTGCGGCAAACTGGGCCATTTCCGTTCCACGTGTCCCGGGCTCCAGGGAAACGCTCTGTCCCGTACAGACCGGGGGAACTGTAACGGGAAACATAACCTCCTCCCATCCGTCCAACTCCCGTCTGCTCATTCCAGTCACCCTCTCCTGGGACAACCACAAGCTTCACCTTCAAGCCTTGGTAGACTCTGGAGCCGCAGGTAACTTCATGGATGGTGTCTGGGCGAAGGAGAATGGCGTTCCCTCTGAACTTCTAAGTGAACCCATGAGGGTCACTACATTGGATGGAAGCCCTTTGGGATCTGGACTTGTCACTCATGTCACTACCTCCTTGCGACTTTCAGTTTCACAACACCAGGAATTGATGAACTTTCATTTGATCTCCTGTTCCGAGTTCCCTCTCGTCCTTGGATACCCCTGGCTTCACAGCCATAACCCTCACATCGACTGGTCTGTGGGCACTATCAAGCAGTGGGGTCCTACGTGCCAAGCTACTTGTATTTTCCAGAATTCCCCGAGTTCTACTCCCGAGTCTTTAGAATCCATCGACCTGACCCGAGTTCCCGAGTGTTACCATGACCTCAAACTGGTGTTTAGCAAACAGAGGGCCACCATGCTACCACCCCATAGACCTTACGATTGCCCCATCGACCTGTTTCCGGGCACTTGCCCCCCAGGGGTCGGATCTTTTCCCTATCTCCACCCGAACGAGCTGCTATGGATACCTACATCAAGGACGCTCTGGAAGCAGGCCTCATGCGTCCATCCACCTCCCCGGCGGGAGCAGGGTTTTTCTTTGTGGCCAAGAAAGACGGTGGATTACGTCCTTGCATCGACTACCGGGGACTCAATGCCATAACCGTCCGTAACCGTTACCCGCTACCCCTTATGGCCACAGCCTTCGAGCTGCTCCAGGAAGCAGTTGTTTTCACTAAGCTTGACCTGCGGAACGCATACCATCTTGTGCGGATCAGACCTGGTGACGAGTGGAAGACCGCTTTCAACACGCCTACTGGTCACTATGAATACTTGGTGATGCCCTTCGGCCTGACCAACGCCCCAGCGGTGTTCCAAGCGCTCATAAACGATGTGCTTAGGGATATGCTTAACATATTTGTGTTCGTTTACTTGGATGACATCCTCATCTTTTCGAGCTCCCTTCAAGAACACACTAAGCATGTCAGACAAGTACTCAAACGCCTCCTGGACAGCCATCTGTACGTTAAGCCGGAAAAATGTGAATTCCATTCATCCCGAGTACAATTGCTAGGATTTGTAGTGGAACCCGGTCGAGTCCAAATGGACCCCAGGAAGGTAGGGGCGGTAGCGGATTGGCCCACCCCCAAATCCGTTAAGGAAGTTCAGCGTTTCCTGGGCTTCACAAACTTTTACCCCAAGTTCATCAAGAACTTCAGCTTGGTGGCAGCCCCTCTCTCAGCTTTAACCAAGGGTGGCAATGCAAGGTTTTTGTGGGGAAGAGAAGCTGAGACGGCCTTCCAAGGACTCAAGCAGCGCGTTCTCTCTGCTCCCATCCTGATACTACCGACTACGGATGAACCATTTGTGGTGGAGGTAGACGCATCAGAGGTTGGTGTTGGAGCTGTCCTGTCTCAGAGGGGTGAAGACAAGAAGCTTCATCCGTGCGCTTTCTTCTCACACCGGCTTACCCCAACTGAGAGGAACTACGACGTGGGGATCGTGAACTCCTAGCGGTTAAGATGGCATTGAAGGAATGGAGACACTGGCTCGAGGGGCTTCTCACCCGTTTCAAGTGCTTACGGACCACAAAAATCTGGAGTATATCCAGCAGGCGAAGCGGTTGAACTCTAGACAAGCTAGATGGTCTCTTTTCTTCAATCGATTCCAGTTTATCCTCACCTATCGGCCCGGGTCGAAGAATCTCAAACCGGATGCCCTGTCCCGAGTCTACGCTCCTGCCATTCGAGATGACACGGACATGCCTGTCCTTCCTGCTGCTAAGATTGTGGCTCCGATCTCGTGGCAAGTTGAGGATACCGTGAGACGTGCTCAAGCTAGCGAACCGGACCCGAAAGGAGGTCCTGCCAATCGGTTGTTTGTCCCCAAGGCAGTGAGGACTCAGGTCCTTCTGTGGGGGCACTCCTCTCGCCTCACCTGTCATCCGGGCGTAGGTCGCACCTTGGAGTTCATCCAGCGTAAGTTCTGGTGGCCTACCATAAGAGAAGACGTTGCCACTTTCGTCAATGCCTGTCCCGTGTGCTGCCAGGGCAAAATCTTCTCACCTCCGCCCTCAAGGACTCCTTCACCCTTTACCTGTTCCCCACAGACCCTGGTCCCATATCTCATTGGACTTTATTACTGGACTTCCTCCATCCCATGGCAATACTACTATCCTAGTCATAATCGACAGGTTTTCAAAGGCGGCCAGGTTCGTCCCTCTGACTAAGTTACCTTCTGCCAAGGAAACGGCTGAGTTGGTAATTAATCATGTGTTCCGAGTCTTCGGCATTCCTCAAGATATGGTTTCTGACAGAGGTCCCCAGTTCGCCTCAAGGTTTTGGAAGGCCTTCTGCCAACTCATGGGGGCTTCTGCCAGTCTATCTTCAGGGTACCATCCGGAGTCCAACGGCCAAACAGAGAGGATGGATCAAGAGCTGGAAACCACCCTCCGATGTATGACTCGTGACAACCCGTCCACATCGTCATCCTTTATTGTTTGGGCCGAATACGCGCACAACACCTTGCGCTCCTCCTCCACTGGTATGTCCCCGCACGAGTGTCAGTTTGGCTATGCTCCTCCATTGTTCCCGGACCAGGAGGCAGAAGTCAGAGTGCCTTCAGCCTTGAAGTTCGTCAGACGCTGTCGGCTTATGTGGAGGAAGACCCGTCTTAATCTTATGCGTTCCTCACAGAGGTACCAACAACAAGCCAACAGACGTCGCCGTCCCGGGCCTACCCTGCGCCCCGGCCAGAGAGTCTGGCTCTCCACAAGAAACTTACCTCTACGGGTGGAGTCTCGCAAGCTGTCCCAAAAATACATCGGTCCCTTCAAGGTTGCCAGGAGAGTTAACCCAGTTTCTTATCGCCTACACTTACCCAGATCCCTTAAGATTAATCCCACATTTCACATTTCATTGTTAAAACCTGTTGTTTTTTCTCCCCTTGTCCCGGCAGACAGACCTCCCCCTCCGCCTCGTGTCATTGGAGGCCAGCCGGCTTATACCGTCCATCGGATACTGGATTCCCGCCGGGTGCAGCGGTCCTGGCAGTATCTGGTGGACTGGGAAGGCTACGGTCCCGAGGAGTGCTCCTGGGTTCCTGCCAAAGACATCCTGGATCCTGACCTCATTCGTCAGTTCAGGGCCCTCCACCCTGAGAGAGCTGGTAGGAACGTCAGGAGCCGTTCCTAGGGGGGGATTCTGTCAGGATTTGGCCAGGGTTGTTCCGGGTTTTGGTCACTAGATGCCCCCATTGTGCTTTTTGACCTTATGCTTTTTCCCTTGTTCCCCATTATTATTTGCACCTGTACCTCGTTTCCCCTGATTGTATTTAAACCCTTAGTTTCCCTCTATTCTGTGCTCTGTGTTTGTATGTTAGCACCCAGCCCTAGTGTTCTGTGTTTTCTTGTCGATTCCGGTGGATGCTCTTGTGGAATTCTGTTTTTGTTTTTGAGTGTCTCTTGAGGCTTTTTTGTGCTATTCCTACCACCTTTTGGATTTGCCATTTTTGTATTTAAGGACTTCTCCTTTTTACTTTATTAAATACACCGTCTTAAGTACTGCTGTGTCTGCCTCATCTTCTGGGTTCTGCTGACTATTCGTGGCTCAGTTGGTTAAGTGACTGTTTCTCACTCCGGAGACCCAGGTTCGTCACCGGGTCCTGACAGGTACAATATAATTTTTTTTACGCATGTTTATTCTTTGTATAATTTTTTACCAGATCTAATGTGTTATGTGTTATATTCTCCTACATCCATTTCACATTTCCACAAAGAATATGCATATCCTTGCTTCAGGTCCTGAGCTACAGGCAGTTAGATTTGGGTATGTCATTTTAGGCTAATTCTTTTTTATAAGGGGCGGATCCTTAAGAGGTTTTAACCAACCGGAATTAATGCCTGAACTTAATTAAGCCTATCCCAAACCTTAATCCTTAAGTTAACCAATCAGAATTCATGACTGAACTTAACTCTAGAATTGTTTATGTTTGCTTAACTTAACCATAGAGTAATTTCTGTGTTCCTAAATTGTCTGGAGCTCATGCAGGAGCTGTGTGCCTAAATACAGGACATCGGGAGATGAAGTCAGTTTACTAGTCATAAATATACATTTGTACAAAGACGTCAAGAAATTACAAAGAACTGTGAGATCTTGTTGCTATTTTAGACCAGTTTAAGCAATCACAGTCTAATCCCATAAATTATGTAAACAAGTGGTGTGTGTGTGTGTGTGTGTGTGTGTGTGTACTATGCTTCGTATCTGTCTTCATTAGGAAGTCCTGTCCCTTATTGAATGTAATACCCAGGGAGTTTAGAGCTGGTTGTTTATCAGGGGACATTATTAAGCTATTAACAAACTAACCCACACACACACACATACAGTACCAGTCAAAAGTTTTTTTTACTATTTTTTGCATTGTACGGAATATTAGTGAAAACATTAAAACTATGAAATAACAAATATGAAATCATGTACGAACCAAAAAAGTGTTAAAAAAATCAAAATATATTTTAGATTCCTCAAAGTAGCCACCTTGATGACAGCATTGCACACTCTTGGCATTCTCTCAACCAGCTTCACCACCAGCTTCACCTGGAATGCCTTTCCAACAGTCTTGAAGGAGTTGCTTTTCCTTCACTCTGCGGTCCACCTCATCCCAAACCATCTCAATTGGGTTGAGGTCGGGTGATTGTGGAGGCCAGGTCATCTGATGTAGCACTCAATCACTCTCCTTATTGTTCAAATAGCCTTTACACAGCCTGGAGGTGTGTTGGGTCATTGTCTAGTAAAACAAATGATAGTCCCACTAAGCAGATGGGATGGCGTATCGCTGCAGAATGCTGTGGTAGCCATGCTGGTTAAGAATGCCTTGAATTCTAACTAAATCACTGACAGTGTCACCAGTAAAGCACCAACCACATCATCACACCTCCTCCATGCTTCACGGTGGGTACCACACATGCGGAGATAATCCGTTCACCTACTCTGCCCCTCACAAAGACACGGTGGCTGTAACAAAAAATATCATATTTGGACTCACCAGACCAAAGGACAGATTTCCACCGGTCTGATGTCCATTGCTCGCGTTTCTTGGCCCAAGCAAGACTCTTATTATTATTGGTGTCCTTTAGTAGTGATTTCTTTGCAGCAATTAGACCATGAAGGCCTGATTCACGCAGTCTCCTCTGAACAGTTGATGTTGAGATGTGTCTGTTACTTGAACTCTGTGAAGCATTTATTTGGGCTGCAATCTGAGGTGCAGTTAACTCTAAAGAACTCGTCCTCTGCAGCAGAGGTAACTCTGGGTCTTCCTTTCCTGTGGCGGTCCTCATGAGAGCCAGTTTCATCATAGCGCTTGATGGTTTTTGCGACTGCTCTTGAAATATTCCGCATTGACTGCACTTCATGAGTTAAAGTAATGATGGACTGGCATTTCTTTTTGCTTATTTGAGCTGTTCTTGCCATAGATGGACTTGGTCTTTTGCCAAATAGGGATCAAATGCATTAAGAAGGAAAGCAATTGCACAAATTAACTTTAACAAGGCACACCTGTTAATTGAAATGCATTCATGAATTCATGGATTCATGAAGTTGGTTGAGAGAATGCCAAGAGTGTGCAAAGCTGCTATCAATGCAAAGGGTGGCTACTTTGAGGAATCAAAAATATTAAACACATTTTTTTATTTGGTTACTACATGATTCCATATGTGTTATTTTATAGTTTTGATGTCTTCACAAGTAAAAAATAAAGAAAAACCCTTGAATGAGTAGGTGTGTCCAAACTTTTGACTGGTACTGTACATGCTGAGTATAAATAGATCAGAAATTAAGCATCTCTTCTCCTAGGTACTGCAGTGGAGGAGAGGAGAGATGAGTGCTGTGACAAGAGCAATTGTCTCTCTTGCTTGCTCTCCTTTTCTCAGAGTGTATGTCTATTTCCTATTTCTCGCTGCCAACTCCCCTCCCTGTGTTCTCTTATCCCCTGTGTTCTCTCTCTCTCTCTCCCTTCCCAGGCTGATATTGCATGAGGAAATCATTTTTATTTTTCCCTCCAACTCTAAAAACTCTACAAATGCTGTAATGACGTTTTTCTTTTATTGAAACTGCCTCAGAGAGAGACAAAGCCTCAAGCATCTTTTCAGACCACAGAGAGAGGGTGGATAGAGAGAAGTAGAAAGGGAAAGCGAAAGAGAGCGAGGGAGAACGATAGAGAAGGAAAGGAACATTAAGGCCATGTTTTATAAACCTCTGACAGTGACTGTGTGGGTAGAGATAAGCGAGGAAATGACTCTCTCTATTTTTCCCTCTGTCGGAGTGATGTATGCCCTCCTTTCTTTCTCATGTGAAATATTATGGGAAGCGTGTATGTGTGATCTGAACACACGTTCCGTAATGTCTCAGCTCTTATCACCACTCACATGGGTTATTGTGGGAGTAGACAGATGGCCACACGCGGAACACACACACACAGCTAAATGCAGACAGACACGGGTACACACACAGGTTATTATGGTAGAAGACTTACGGCCACTGTGGTTGTGCCTGTGCCCGTGTGGCAATGGCAGTAGGTTGGAGAAGCAGAGAGAGAGAGAGAGAGAGAGAGAGATTACAAGATGGCAAGAGACAGAGAGAAATAAAAGATGTATAAACAGAGACTGAAGAGAGAGAGAGGTAGAAAGAGACTGAGAAAAGAGAAAGAGACAGATGAAAGTGAAGAAAAAGAGCGATAGAAAGAGAGACTGAGAAGAAAGAGAGCGATAGAGCATCACGACTCAGGATAAGATCAAGATGCAGACAGTTTGAATCACAGATTTTTATTGACCAAACAGGGGGCAGACCAAAGACAGGTCAAGGGCAGGCAGAGGTCAGTAATCCAGGGCAGAGTCAGTAAGGTACAGAACGGCAGAAAGGCTCGGGGTCAGGGCAGGCAGAGGTCAGTAATCCAGGGCAGAGTCAGAAAGGTACAGAATGGCAGGCAGGCTCAGGGTCAGGGCAGGCAGAATGGTCAAAACCGGAAGAACTAGAAAACAGGGACTAACGCGACCACGAGTAGGGGGAAAAACCTACCGACCTGGCAACCAGACAAACATAAAACACAAGTATAAATGCACATGGGATAATGGAGAAAATGGGTGACACCTGGAGGGGGGTGGAGACAAGCACAAGACAGGTGAAACAGATCAGGGAGTGACAAATACAGACTGAGAAGAAAGAGAGAGAGATGGAAAGGAAGACAGAAGAAAGTGAGAGAGGAGGGAGAGACGGAGTTGACAGTTTTACTCAGAGATATTAGACGGTATTTGATTTATGACATAAAGGCTTCCATATTTCAAAGATCCACATGAAGTCTTAATTTAGCCGGAACAGTATTTTCTTTATGACAGCCTGTGTTATGCTCTATGAATCACACCACCATAACAGTAGTGCTGGGGTCACTAAATCTCTCAGTAACACTTTTGTATGGACCACTTCTTTATAATGCATCCAATGCCCCAGTGAATGAATTCATAGTCACTTATATGACCCTAGAGAACATTAAGACTTGCTATAAGCCTTCAGAACTGCTCACTGTACTTTATAAATGCATTATATGCATATTGGCAGCGGTATGGACTCCTCTTAGTGTTGTGACTTGCTGCTTTATCCCATGGGAGCGTTTACAACACTGACTGAGGCTAGATGAAAACTGTACATTTTCCTGAGGCTATATTATATGGCCAATCAACCTATCACTCAAATGGCCTCATCTTTCATTCCTGTTCTCCGGATTCACTCAGCCCTTTTTACCAAGGATACACACACTTACTGTCACATCTGCTCCTGTCACGGCCTCTAGTGCTCATCCGGTGTCTCCTTGACCTGCCGACACTCCCCCAGTGCTCTCTCCCTCTGTGTGTGTGTGTGTGTGTGTGTGTGTGTGTGTGTGTGTGTGTGTGTGTGTGTGTGTGTGTGTGTGTGTGTGTGTGTGTGTGTGTGTGTGTGTGTGTGTGTGTGTGTGTGTGTGTGTGTGTGTGTGGAGACAGGTGTGCTGGAGTCAGAGCAGATCCCCACCAGCTGCAACCTGTTCCATAATCAAGACCTCTACAAATACTCAGTCCTGCCATTTCCACACTGCCAGATTGTAATCTCTGCCTGCTCTGACTCTGGTCCCTGTCTCCAGTCCGACTTCTCGTCAGTCCTGCTACTCTGTCCTGGATTCCCCACTCTACACTCCCCTGGATTCCCCTCCAGACCTGCTTACCAGACCTGTCCGCACACCTCTCGCTCCAGCCTCAGCCTCAGCCTCCGCACCTGGTTTCTAGCAACCCGCCCAAGCTTCCTCTGGCTTGCACTCAATAAATACCTTGGTTACCTCATCCCAGTCTCCTCGTCTGAGCCTGTTCTTGGGTTCACCTGTTCCGCTCGCATGACACTTACACACACACAAAACACATGTGCACGTAAACTCCTCCCCCTTTTCCCCAAGGCAACTGCCATTGATGCTTAAGTCATATGACATCAGAGTAGTACAACAGCGTTCTCATCAGTATGGATCAGCTACAGTCTGCAAACGCACAGAAGCAGCTGGGGTTGTCTAGCTGCCTTCTCATCCCTTAGACATCCTACCATCTGCACAATCACTGGGAATGTGTAGTCTCTCGTTTAGGAAAGACTGGAGGAGGAAAAGGAAGGAACAACTCATCCATCTTAGTGAGGAGTGGAGGCGACGAGAATGATGGAATGATGATGTTTTTCCTACCATCTGCCATCTGTCCGCTGGTGCCTTCTCTCTCTTCCCAGCGGTGACTATGGTGAGTGATAGAGTAAGGGGGATGGATGAGAAAAGGGATAGAGAGATACCTTGGGGTCTGTAGTCCCTTCTGGGCCCGAGAGAATGTGTGACACATACATATATACACACACAAACACACAGGCCCCATCTAACCCATGATTTTGTTCTGATTTCAATTCAAAGGTATCAGACTATGAGACAATCTACTGGTTTTATCAAGCAATAGGCCAAGATGGAATTATGTATGTGTGTGTGTGCCTGCCTGTCTGCGTGAGTGTGTGGTCTCTGTTCCATAGAGGGGTTAGATGTATGGAGTGTCCCGCTCACCAGACCTTCAGTAACCATCTCCAGCTAAAGTTATTCTATAATATATGAAAGCTATTAAAGTACTCTCATGGATAGATGAATCTGCGCGTGCTCTGAGTTCTGTCACAGTTGTCACTTTACTAAGAGATTTGTAAGCTTGTAAACCGTTTTGTAAGTTTGTGGAAAGATATTTGCAAGTGAAAATGTGATTGGGGCAGGACCTTTCAATCCTGACCAATCAGTTCCCTGTGCCAAAAGCAAAACCACCATAACCATTGGCTGGATTGTTCCATCAATCAAATCTCAGGAAGTAGCTTCCCACATTAGCAAGAGAAGATGAGGTAGGACGCCGAGGTCGAGTTGTGTACATTGTTCACATGAAGTTCCTTGATTGATGAAGAGTGTTGTTCGGGGAAAGGGAAATGGCAGCGAGTAGTGAGGATAAAATGGAGGAAATGGAGAAAAAGCTGGATTAGCAACAGCTGTGCTGGAATGCAAACAAAATGGCTGTAAATTCTGATGGTATGGAGCGGAAGGATGAGGGTCAATAACCGGAATGGTCAGTAGTGGAAAGACATAGGAAGAAGAGTGATCATGACACAGAAAGCAGTGGAGTGTCTAGTAAAGAAAGCATAATGATGGCCAAGGTAGGAAGTAAGAGTAGCGATAGTGTTTGAGACCAAAGGGCCTCACTTTTTTTAATTTAACCTTTATTTAACTTGTCAAGTCAGTTAAGAACAAATTCTTATTTCCAATGACGGCCAACCACAGCCAAACCCTAACCCGGATGACACTGGGCTGCCCTATGGGACTATGGGACCAATCACAGCCGGTTGTGATACAGCGTGGAATTGAACCAGGGTCTGTAGTGATGCCTCTAGCACTGAGATGCTGTGACTTAGACCACTGTGCCACTCAGGAGCCCTATCAGAATAACTTATGCAGTAGAGAAAGAGGTCGGTGGAGTGAAATTAGCTCGGTTGATTTAGAAACGGTAGATCATCAATATTGTGTGGTGAGCAGGCTCAGCAAGAGAAGCCAGAATAAAAGCCATGTCTCTGGTGCTTATGCTAGGTTGAGGAGAGTCATCACTGGGGTCCCAATATCTATGTCCATTAATGATATCAAAGAAAATGTGTAGGGAGGCAGAGTGATTGAGGCCAAAAGTTGATCAGTAGGAAAGAGGGTCAAAGAAGTGAAAGCTTATCAGTGATACTGAGGTTTGAGAACGTTTTGTCGGGAGAAGTACAGAGAGAATTTGTCCCATGTGCACTGCGGCGTTTTAAATGCCAAAGAATGGGACATGTGGCTGCTCAGTGTAAAGGAAAGAAAAGATGTGCCAAGTGTGGAGTGGCACATGATTACAGTGAATGTGGAAGCAATGTGAAGGTTAAGTGCTGTAATTGTGGGGGAGAACACAGTGCAGAATCTGGTGGATGCCAGGTACATAGAGAGGCTAGAGAGGCTCAGAGATATATAGTAGAATCAGTCATGATGTATCGTATGCAGAGGATGTAAAACAGATTGGTAGAACTACAGTGTGGACGTTTGTTCTTACAGGATGTACCTGTAGTGAGTGGACCTACTGTCAGGGCTGGTGCTTCTGATGGTCCTGGCATGGTTTCGAGGCCTGTTTTGAAATCTTGTGCTCATAAATGTCCGGTGTGAAAGGATACTTTAATAGTGAATAAAGTTGACTTCATAGCTTTTATTGGTAAGGTTATCGATACGACTCGGGTTGTGGAAAGCAGAAATAGTAGTACAGAATTGAGCCGACTATAATTGATTGTACATTCCAGCACAGTAGGTGGCGGCATGCACTTAAACGATTGTTTTTATCTGCGTTTGTCGGTTTTTTTGTGTTGTTGTGTGAAATGGCATGACAGTAGTTTGCTTATCATGTGAAATATAATGCTACTGGTTTGAAAGTAGCCTTTTTCTGTGGTTCAAGTTGTAACTTCATGTCTGTAACTTCGCTCTCACTCTCTCTGACCCCTATGCCCTCACCCCTGACCTCCCATTGGCCCAGGGACTCCAGCAAAACCCTCTAATCAGTCTCTCTGACAGGGAGTTACTCCAGGAGTCGACAGGTTTATGGTGCATAGGGCTTCGCCACTCGGCATATGAGTGGACTCATGGCAATTCCGTCGACCTCATGGCTTGGGTTTTTCTCTGACATGCACTGTCAACTGTGGGATCTTAAATAGACAGGTGTGTGCCTTTCCAAATCATGTCTAATCAATTGAATTTACCAATGAAGTTGTAGAAACATCTCAAGGATGATCCATGGAAACAGGATGCATCTGAGCTTCATTTCAAGTCTCGTAGCAAAAGGGTCTGAATAATGATGTAAATAAGGCATTTCTGTGTTTTACTTTTAATAAATTTGCAAACATTTCTAAAAACCTGTTTTTGCTTTGTCATTAAGGGGCATTGTGTGGAGATTGAGAATTTATGTTATTTTTTAAATCCATTTTAGAATAAGTCTGTAACGTAACAAAATATGGAATGCACTGTATACTGTAAATAAAAGATGCATGACTTACTGACATGGTGCTCCATGTTCCTGCTGGTAACTGATTAATCATGTAACTGTAATTAACTTGGAAGTCGGGGCACCAAGGAAAATATTCAGATTACAAAGTTATAATTTTCCTAATACAACTTTTCACATATTTTCATATCTGATCAATAGTCTTCTGATTAATGAATTCTTCTTTACCTCACGTTAGTCTCATTCCAAACGTCGTAAATTGTTGGTTATCTGCACGAACCCGGTCTTCACTATGAGTTATCCATACATCAATTGTCTTAAATAATGTATTTATTAACTAACTAAACAATCACAGAAGTGCACACACAAACAAACAAAGTAAATATGGTGACAAGAAATGATAGGGGAATGTGCCCTAGTGGGCTAAACCGGCATGGCGGCTTGTTGTACAAAAGGGATGTGGGGGTCGACTGAGATAAGACAACACACAGTTATAACAATGTAAATGCTAATCCTTTGCACATGAACGCTCACTCATTCGGGAACAATTGCAATCAATATATATATTTACGCTCAGTGTGTCATCGGGGAAAGTTTGTTTCTGTTGGAGAGCTTGTCCGCCCTCTCTGTCGTGGTTAGAATGGATAGTTCAGAGTGACATTCATTCATGTCGTCATGGATAGATGTTTCGGCGGTTGTCGGTCTTCACGTTCAATGATACCGAATTCCTAGCTGCAGACTAGTAATTAATATCAAAGACTTGTTCTTATTCTGTCGGTATTGATAGTCTAAGAGTTTAACCACGTGGGATGGTTAAATGATTCAGCAGTCTGGTCTCTTACCTTGGCCCTCTCGTTATTGAGGTAAGCTGGTCTGCAACCTTTGTCCTCTTGTAATTGAGAGCAACTGTTGAGAAATTCTCAAGGTGGGGGTTTTATTCGGAATTACAGAAAAGGGCCTAACCCAGGATGCCCGACCATAACTGTGCTCATGGGCGGTCCTCTGATTTAGTTAAACTCCAAAGGGAATTGGATTTTCCTTCATTAAACAGTCCAAAATCACATTACACAATTTCACAAACAGTATCATACTCACTCCTTCATCATATACAACAATTAGATGTAAACCTCATATCTGAGGCTATTATATAAACAGCATTATGGTAATGTGGCCGTATTGTCTCCCATGATTTTCACAGAATTGTACCAAATGGACCAGTTCGTAGCTGAATTCTTCACCGATCTTGTATACCTTCACCGGAACATAAATGTTGTTCTGTGAGGTGGAAGAAATTCCTTTGTACTCCTCTATGAAAACTCCACTCTCTCTCTATACTGTGGCCATGATGAGATAATCTCCACCAGGAATGTATGACCTCTCTCTGACCACAGCAGCCTGGGTGTAGGAGACAGCGGGGGATGGGGCTTGCTGTACCCAAAGAACGCAAAGAAATGACACAGGCCTCAACCTGGATGCAGGCAAATGTCCTGCCATGGATTATGGTTGCATCCATCTCCACCAGGCTCCTGGAAATCATATGACAACCCTGCTTAGATTAACAAAAGAAAATGGTAACTGTAGTCAATTGAAGTCATGACAGCCGTAGGTTCTTTACAAAGGAGTGTATAGGTTTTTGCTACAACACTTCACTAACACCGCATTGAAGTGATTATGGTCTAAATTGAGCAAAAACTTGCACACAGTTCAGTCTCTTGGTATAGAAATCACCCACTTCAGTACTATTGAATTAGCTTCCCAAGTTACAAGTTTAGCGACAATTCTGCATGGTAGAGAATAATATGTGTGGATCTGTTTCCATATAACCTTGTGAGGTTCCCAAGTTCTTTAGATCTGTCTGGGTGTTAGGGATGTGCTTCAACTTGAGGAAAAAAGCAGAGAGGAGGACGAAATGAATCTCCCTGCTCAAATTTCAGTGCTGGGAACCGCAACTATTTGTTATAGTTAGACCTTACAAGACCTTAACCAACAATGCAGTTTCAAGAAAAATGAGAGTTAATACAAATATTTACTAAATAAACTAAAGTAAAAAAATTAAAGAGCAACAATAAAATAACAATAATGAGGCTATATACAAGGGGTACCGGTACCTAGTCAATGTGCGGGGTACAGGTTAGTCAAGGTAATTGAGGTAATATGTATATGTACATGTAGGGGTAAAGTGACTATACAAGCACTATACAAGCACAAGTCGCTTTAGCCCTACATGTACATATACATATTACCTCAATTACGTTGACTAACCTGTTCCCTGCACATTGACTCGGTACCGGTACCCTCTGTATATAGCCTCATTATTGTTATTTTATTACAAGCACCGCCTCTGGATGAGCATTTTCTTGTTTTCTTATGGCTTTACGCAGCTCGTTGAGTGCGGTCATAGTGCCAGCATTGGATTTTCTTGGTAAATAGACAGCTACGAAAAATCTAGATGAAAACTCTCTTGGTAACTATAGTGGTCTACAGCTTATCATGAGATACTCTGACTCAGGCAAGCAAAACCTTAAGACTTCCGTAATGTTTGATTTCATGCATCAGCTGTTATTTACAAATAAACACAGATCGTCACCCCTTGTCTTACTGGAGGCAGCTGTTCTGTCTTGCCGATGCATGGAAAAACCAGCCAACTGTATATTGTCCATGTGGTTGTTCAGCCACGACTCGGTGAAACAGTTTTTTTATTTTTTATGTCCCTTTGGTAGTATAGTCTTGAACGGAAGACATTCAGTTTATTCTCCAATGATTGCACATTGGCCAATAGGACGGATGGTGGTGGCGGGTTACCAACTCGCCGACAAAAGGTACCCGGACCTGCGTCCCCTGTATCGATGTCTTTTCTTCATGCGAATAATGGAGATGTGGGCCTGGTCCACTATCTGGAGTAAATCCTTTACGTCCAACTTGTTAAAAATAATCGTCATAACAGTTCGAGGTGAGTAAACGCTGTTCTGATATCCAGAAGCTCTTTTTGGTCGTAAGAGACGGTATCAGAAACATTATGTACAAAAGAAGTTGCAGACAACGCAGAAAAAAACACACAAAATAGCACAATTGGTAAAACGACAGCCATCTCCTCCGGCGCCATTCTTCAATCACCTTCATAAGTATTGACTGCTAGCTTTACCTCAGCAGTTTCAATTTAGCTATCTAGCTTGCTAATTGCATTTATAATCAACTTCATCAATCAGATGGTTAACTAACTAGCACATACAGTATATTTGTTTTCCCCTTGCATCTAAAGCTGCCTGATAAAGCTAGCCAGTTTTTAGTAAAGCTACCATGAATGTCATTGCCCAGCAAGCTAATGGAATTGCGGTTGTAAATGCAATGGCTGGTCTGGAGTTCGTGTGAAATGTCGCATTATATTTCACATAAGCAAGATGATTAATTTCAAGTATATCGTTTTTGTTTCATTCACTTCATCCTCCCTTGCTCATGTGGGTCTACTTCCTGAGATTTGATTGATGGAACAATCCAGCCAATGATTAGATGGTTGTGGTTGTGGTTTTGGCAGCGGGAACTGATCGGTCAGGAGTAAAAGGTCCAGCCCCCAAAGTGCAAATCTCATTTTCACTTGGAAATATATTTTTACAAACTTACAAAATATTTTACAAGCTTACGAATCTCTTGGTAACATTACAACAGTGACATAACTCAGAGGGTGCATGTTCAAAATCTGCAAGTGTTTTTTTTTTTAAATTCACAGCAGAATGTTCATACTCGCAAATGGATTTGTAATAATTCCAAAAATGAATGACACTTGCAAATCTTACTGAATGTATTCAAATGTCAAGTTACAAGTTAGCGACGTTGTTAAATCTTTCACACATCATGATACAAGCTTGCAAAATTCAATCACACATTTGCGAATCGTACTTGCAACCACAAATCTCAATATGCGACCACAAAATACAAAATACAAACTCACATAGTTCTGTCATCATTATAATCCCATAGCATGTACTCATCAGTAAAGTTAATTTACCTGCCCCATTTAGTCCATACACATATTCTGACATTTCAGAGGGAAATGTATGGAAATATGTGTGTATGTGTGCATTCTTAGAGAAAGTGATTGAGAGTGGAAACAGGAATGAGTAGAGCAGTGAAGAAGAGAAACAGATGCATAAGAGAGAGAGAGAGATGAAAAATGGAACGACAGAAAGGCAATGGAGAGAGTGATGAGAGAGTGAGACAGATGGATTGAGGGAGAAAATTAAGAGACAAAGAAAGGAATTGAGAAGCAATGTAGAGATTGATGGAAAGTCAAGGGAAAAGATGGATGGGTGAATCCATGCATCGATAAACAGATGTATGGCAGAGAGGTTTATAGAAGAACCACGGATGAAGCTGGGACACACATATTTACTATATCTGACAGGAATGGATAAAGTCCCTTTACACTCTACAGTGTGGCAACCAGTCTGAAGCTCCGAAACCAGCCCCTGTCTCAAATACAAGCGTGTAGAGTGTCACGAACCGGCTCGAAGTTTGTAACAAAAAGGGAGACAACGTGGAGATAAGGAATAACAAAATATATTTATTAACTGAAGTAAACTAAATACAATTAACAATGGTGTGTGTGTAGTCAGTAATCAGTGGTGTAAGTGAGTGGTTGCTTGCATAAATGTGATAATGAAGGGTGTTGAAAGGTGCCAAAGCAAACAAATAAAACGGCCACAAAAAAAAAAAAATGCCACAATCAAAATCCAACAGTGTGTCTGCATGGAGAGAGTCTCCTCAATGAATGGAGAAGAGGTGTATTTATCCTGGGACACACCCGGGCCCAGGTGTTTTCCATGTAGCTGACGACCCTCCCACCTCCGCCCACCGAAATCCTATCAAGGAAAACAAGAGCAAAAAGAAAGAATTCGGCAGACAGAGAGGGAGGGTCATCACAAGAGTGACGCACACGCACGCACACAAACACACACACACACACACACACACACACACACACACACACACACACACACACACACACACACACACACACACACACACACACACACACACACACACACACACACACACACACACACACCTTGAGGCAGATGTCATTCACTGTAACAGCTTTCTGTTTATATGCAAAGGATCAGTAATGGTATTCAGATTAGCAAATACAGCCCTTGGCTCATGTTACAAGGACAGAAGCAGGACTGCTCATTTAATAGACCAAACAGGCCTCTAACTGATGCCTCCGAGTTTCTCGCCAACCCAACAAACACACACGCACGCGCAACCACGCATACACACACACAACCTCTGTTTCTGTTTGTGGTGTCGGTTTCAGACGGTGCCTGTGGCTACCTCCCTCAGGGCTCACAGACGTTGGAAAGCCAAGGGTCAACCAGTCTGACCCCTCCTCTCTCTTGCTCATCCACACACTGACACACACACACACACACACACACACACACACACACACACACACACACACACACACACACACACACACACACACCTTCTGTTCTCTACAGCTGCATCATTGAAGGCACGACAGCGCCTCTTCCCTTGCAGGAGGCTGAAGTGATTTGGCATGGTCCCTCATATCCTCAAAAAGTTCTACAGCTGCGACATTGAGAGCATCTTGATTGGCTGCATCCCCATTTGGTACGGAAACTGCTCGGTACCCGACCGCAAGGTGCTACAGAGGGGTGTAATACACCTTGAGGCATAATTCATTCACTGTAACAACTGTTTTTATATGCAAAGGCTCAGTAATGTGATTCAGATTAGCAGTAACAGCCCTTGGCTCAAGGACAGAAACAAGACTGCTCATTTAATAGACCAAACAGGCCTCGAACTGATGCCTCTGTGCTCCCTCATGGCTCACAGATTTGGGAAAGCCATTATGAGGGTCAACCAGTCTAGCCCCTCATCTCTCAATTCAATTCAATTCAATTCAAAGGGTTTTATTGGCATGGGAAACATATGTTAACATTGCCAAAGCAAGTGAAAAAGATAATGAACAAAAGTGAAATAATCAAAAGTTTACACAAAACTTTACACTCACAAGTTTCAAAGGAATAGGCTATATGCAGTGTAAATAGTTGAAGTACAAAAGGGAAAATAAATAATCATAAATAGGTGTTGTATTAACAGTGGTGTTTGTTCTTCACTGGTTGCCCTTTTCTTGTGGCAACAAGTCACAAATCTTGCTGCTGTGATGGAACTCTGGTATTTCATCCAGTAGATATGGGAGTTTATCAAAATTGGATTTGTTTTGGAATTGTTTGGGTCTGTGTAATCTGAGGGAAAAATGTGTCCCTAATACGGTCATAGATTTGGCAGGAGGTTAGGAAGCGCAACTCAGTTTCCACCTAATTATGTGGGCAGTGTGCCCATAGCCTGTTTTCTCTTCAGAGCCAGGTCTGTCTACAGTGGCCTCTCTCAATAGCAAGGCCATGCTCACTGAGACTGTACATAGTCAAAGCTTTCCTTCATTTTGGGTCTGTCACAGTGGTCAGGTATTCTTTTACTGTGTAATCTCTGTTTAGTGCCAAATAACATTCCAGTTTGCTCTGTTCTTTGGTAAATTCATTCTAATGTGTCAGGTAACTATCTTGTTTTCTCATGATTTGGTTGGGCCTAATTATGTTGCTGTTGCTGTCCTGGGGCTCTGTGGGGTCTGTTTTTGTTTGTGAACAGAGAACCCAAGATCAGCTTGCTTAGTGGACTCTTCTCTAGGTTAATCTCTCTATAGGTGATGGCTTTGTTATGGGAATCACTTCCTTTTAGATGGTTGTAGAATTTAAAGGCTCTTTTCTGGATTTTGATCATTAGCGTGTAGCGGCCTAATTCTGCTCTGCATGCATTATTTGGTGTTTTACGTTGTACACAGAGGATGCTTTTGCAGAATTCTGAATGCAAAAAATACAATTTGGAGTTTATTCCATTTTGTGAATTCTTAGTTGGTGAGCGGACCCTGGACCTCACAACCATAAAGGGCAATGAGTTCTATAAATGATTCAAGTATTTTTAAACAAAATCCTAATTGGGATGTTGAATTTTATTTTCCTTTTAATGGCAAAGAAGGCCCTTCTTGCCTTGTCTCTCAGATTGTTCATAGCTTTGTGGAAGTTACCTGTGGTGCTGACGTTTAGGCCGAGGTAGGTATAGTTTTTTGTGTACTCTAGGGCAATGTTGTACTGATGGAATTTGTATTTGTGGTCCTGGCAACTGGACCTTTTCTGGAACAGCATTATTTTTGTCTCACTGAGATTGACTCTCAGGGCCCAGGCCTGACAGAATCTGTGCAGAATCTGTGCAGATCTAGGTGCTGCTGTAGGCCCTCCCTGGGAGACAGAAGCACCAAATCATCAGAAATCAGTAGACATTAGACTTCTGATTCCAGTAGGGTAAGGCTGCAGACTGTTCTAGTGGCCTCGCCAATTCGTTGATATATGCAGTGCATTCGGAAAGTATTCAGACCCCTTGACTTTTTCTATATGTTGTTACATTACAGCCTTATTCTAAAATTGATCAAATAGTCTTTTGCCCTCACCAATACCCCATAATTGTTTTATTTTTGCACATTTATTAAAAAGAAAAAACTGAAATATCACATGTACATAAGTATTGAGACACTTTACTCAGTCCTTTGTTGAAACACGTTTGGCAGTGATTACAGCCTCGAGTCTTCTTGGGTATGAAGCTACAAGCTTGGCACACCTTTATTTGGGGAGTTTCTCCCATTATTCTGTGCAGATTCTCAGGTTGGATGGGGAGCGTCGCTGCACAGCTATTTTCAGGTCTCTCCAGAGATTTTCAATCGGGTCTTTCAAGCAGTGGCTGAGCCACTCAGGGACATTCAGAGACTTGGCCCGAAGCCACTCCTGCGTTATCATGGCTGTGTGCTTAGGGTCATTGTTCTGTTGGAAGGTTAACCTTCACCCCAGTCTGAGGTCTTGAGCTCTCTGGAGCAGGTTTTCATCAAGGATTTATCTGTACTTTGCTCTGTTTATCTTTCCTTCGATCCTGACTAGTCTCCCAGTCCCTGCCGCTGAAAACATCCCCACAGCATGATGCTGCCACCTCCATGCTTCACCGTAGGGATGATGCCATGTTTCCAGACATGACACTTGGCATTCAGGCCAAAGAGTTCAATCTTGGTTTCATCAGACCAGAGAATCTTATTTCTCATGGTCTGAGTCCTTTAGTTGACTTTTGGCTAACTCCAAGTGGGCTATCATGTGCCTTTTACTGAGGAGTGGCTTCCGTCTGGCCACTCTACCATAAAGGCCTGAATGGTGTAGTGCTGCAGAGATTGTGTCCTTCTGGAAGGTGCTCCCATCTCCACAGAGGAACTCTGGAGCTCGGGTTCATGGTCACTTCCCTTATCCATTTTAGAATAAGGCTGTAATGTAACAAAATGTGGAAAAAGTCAAGGGGTTTGAATACTTACCAAATGCACTGTATGTTAAAGAGCTGCATCCCTGTCTCAACCCACAACCCTGTGTAAAGAAATGTGTGTGTTTTTGCCAATTTTAACTGCACACTACTTGTTTGTGAACATGGATTTTATAATGTTGTATGTGTGTCCCCCAACACCGCTTTCCATCAATTTGTATAGCAGGCTCTCATGCCAAATTGAGTCAAAAGCGTATTTTTTTTGTACCCTAAAATGTAATCAAACTATAATATTTCATATGGAAATAAGTATGTTCAATCTTCGTGCCACGCTGACAGTGATTTCCAACTGTGACTCCCTGTACCAAAACTCAAAATTCTTCCTGAAACCTTGAACAAAGACATCTAGTGGAAGCCATCGGAATTGCAATCTGGGAGCTGGAATTGCATAGGACCCATAGCTTTCCATTATAAGAGCATGGGATCGTAAAAAAAAAAAGTTCCGGTTGGTTATTCTTTGGATTTTCTCCTACCATATCAATTGTGTTAGTAGTCTCATACGTTGTGTTAACATTTCTACAAACGTCAAGGTGTTTTCTATCCAATGATACCAATTAAATGCATATCCTGGCTTCTGTGCCTGAGCAACAGGCAGTTTACTTTGGGCACATCAGTCAGGCAGGAAGTGGAGAAAAAAAGGGGCCTAGCCCTAAGAAGTTTTAATGATAATGCATTGAATTTTCCAAAGGTTGCTATTGACACATATCCCATGGTAGTTATTGGGGTAAAATTTGTCTCTACTTTTGTGGATTGCGGTGATCAGTTATATGTTCCAAGTATTGGGGAAGATGCCAGAGCTGAGGATGATGTTAATGCATTTAAGTATAGCCAATTGAAATTTGTGGTCCGAATATTTTATTATTTCATTTAGGATCCCATCAACACCGCAGGCCTTTTTGGGTTGGAGGGTTTGCATTTTGTCCTTTGGTTTATTCAATGTAATTGGAGAATCCAGCGGGTTCTGGTAGTCTTTAAAAGCTGATTCTAAGATTTGTAATTGATCTTGTATATGTTTTTGCTGTTTTTCTTTGTTTTAGAGCCGAAAAAGATTGGAGAAGTGGCTTATCCATAGATCTCAATTTTGGATAGATAACTCTTCGTGCTCTTGTTTGTTTAGTGTGTTCCAATTTTCCCAGAAGTGGTTTGATTCTATGGATTCTTCAATTACATTGAGCAGATTTCTGACGTGCTGTTCCTTCTTTTTCCGTAGTGTATTTCTTTATTGTTTTAGTGATTCACCATACTGAAGGCATAGACTTAGGTTTTCTGGGTCTCTATTTTTTTGGTTGGATAGGTTTCTCAATTTCTTTCTTAGGTTTTTGCATTCTTCATCAAACCATTTTTCTTTGTTTTTAATTGTCTTATGTTGTCTGCTTGACATTTGTAGATTTGATAGGGAAGCTGAAAGGTTAAATATACTGTGTAGGCTTTCTACTGCCAAGTTTACACCTTCACAATTACGGTGAAATGTTTTGTCCAGGAAGTTGTCTAAAAGGTATTGAATTTGTTGTTGCCTAATTGTTTTTTGGTAGATTTCTAAACTACTTTCCTTCCATCTATAGCATTTCTTAATAATGTGCAGTTTCTTTGGCTTTCATGCCTCATGATTGGGTATTGCTCTGTTCAAGTAGACTGTGATTTTGCTGTGAACTGATAGGGGTGTTAGTGGGCTGACTGTGAACACTCTGAAAGACTCTGGGTTGAGGTCAGTGGTAAAGTAATCTACAGTACTACTGCCAAAGGATGAGCTGTAGGTGTACCTACCGTAGAAGTTTCCTCGAAGACTACCATTGAACAGACACAGTGTGCGACAGAGCTGCAGGAGTTGTAACCCATTTTTGTTGGTTGTTTTGTCATAGTTAGGGGTGGCAGATAGCCTAGTGGTTAAAGTGTTGGACTAGTAACCAAAAGGTTGCAAGATCAAGTCCCTGAGCTGACAAGGTGAAAATGTGTCGTTCTGCCCCTGAACAAGGCAGTTAACCCACTGTTCCTCAGCTGTCATTGAAAATAAGAATGTGTTCTTTATTGATTTGCCAAGTCAAATAAAGGTAAATATTTGTGTCAAGGGGAGCATATTTGGGAGGGAATACTGTCACCTACAGGTAGGTGTTTGTTTCCTGTGTGCTGAGAGTGTCAGGTTCTTGTCCAGTTCTGGCATTTAGGTCACCACAGACTAGTACATGTCCCTGGGCCTGGAAATGGTTGATCTCCCCCTCTAGGATGGAGAAGCTGTCATCGTTAAAGTATGTGGATTTTATAATCCGGCGCCGACAGAGATGTCTGCCTCGCTTCGCGTTCTCAGGACACTATGCTGTGTTTAGTTTATTTATGTATTATTTAATTCCTTTACACTTGTGTGTATAAGGTAGTTGTTGTGAAATTGTTAGATTACTTGTTAGATATTACTGCATGGTCAGAACTAGAAGCACAAGCATTTCGCTACACTCGCATTAACATCTGCTAACCATGTGTATGTGACAAATAAAATTTGATTTGATTTATTTGGGGGATTTAGGTATTGCACATGAGGAAATGTTTCTTTGTTGAGATAATTTCCTTATACATTTCTAGCCAGATGTAAAATGTTCCTGTTTAGACTAATTTAATAGATTGGGTTAGGTCTGCTCTATACCAAATTATCATACCCCCTGAGTCTTCTCTCTGTTTCACACCTGGTAGTTTGGTGGTTGGGACTACTAGCTCTCTGTAACCTAGAGGGCAACCAGTGGGTCCGTCTCCTCTATACCATGTTTCTTATAGGATGACAATGTCTGAATTTCCAAATTCTTTGAAGCAGTCTCAGTTCCTGCTCTTTAGACTGTTAGGTTCTAATTTTTCAGAGTAAATAACTCACGGACACTAGAGAAGCTTAACCAAGTTTTAATTCTTACCAAAGGGTCGTTACAGCTGTAATTCAGACAAAGAAATGGCTTCTCCTCATCTTTTAACATTTCATCATTCTTGCTTAGCAGGGAACTAAGTGATATGAGCCTTCAACGGTATCTCCCCTTCAGTCCCCTCCACTTCAACTATGACAGACAAAATGAAATCCAAATACTTGTTTTCCACCATAATTTGCAAATTAATTCATTAAAAATCCTACAATGTGATTTTCTGTATTTTTTTCTCATTTTGTCTGTCATAGTTGAAGTGTACCTATGATGAAAATTACAGGCCTCTCTCATCTTTTTAAGTGGGAGAACTTGCACAATTGGTGGCTGACTAAATACCTTTTTGCCTCACTGTACGTATATGGACGAGTGGCATGCGCAAGGTGCAACAGATTATATAAAATACAGTTTATACATGTGATATGTGTAATGTAAGATATGCAAACACTATTAAAGTGGAATTTATTAACGTGGCCAGTGATTGGGTCTCAATGCAGTCTCTCTGAGTTAGTGATTGCTGTTTAGCAGTCTGATGGTCTTGAGATAGAAGCTGTTTTTCAGTCTCTCCGTCCCTGCTTTAATGCACCTTTACTGTCCTTGCCTTCTGGACGGTAGCGGTGTGAACAGGCAGTGTCTCGAGTGGTGGATGTCCTTGATGATCTTTTGGCCTTCCTGTGTCATCGGGTGCTGTAGGTGTCATGGAGGGCAGGTAGTTTGCCCCCGGTTGTGCAGACCGCACCACCCTCTGGAGAGCCTTGCGGTTGAGGGCGGTGCTGTTGCTGTACCATGCTGTGATACAGCCCGACAGGATGCTCTAGATTGTGTATCTGTAAAAGTTTGTCAGGGTTTTGGGTGAAATAAGGCCATGTCCATAAAAAATGTTATCCTCCAACTCTTAAATGGAATCGACCACCACTGGCCAAGCCATAGACTGTTCTCTCTGTTACTGCACTGCAAGCTGGACCCTGAACAGCTTCTACGCCCAAGTCCTAAGACTGGTAAACAAAACTTCTACAGAGCTTATCAAATGGTTACCCGGACTACCTGCACATAAACCACATAACCCACACACACATAACATGAGGACACATTCGTACTGACGCCACAGACACAGACACACACACACACACACACACACACACACACACACACACACACACACACACACACACACACACACACACACACACACACTACTACTACCTCGTACCCCTGCAGATCGACTCGGTACTGGTACTCCCTGTATATAGCCATTTTATTTTTTACGCATTATTGTTATTCGTTATTCACTGTGTATTTATTCCTTGTGTCACAATTTTCTGCATTGTAGGAAAAGGACCCGTAGTAAGTAAGCATTTCACTGTTAGTCTACACCTGTTGTTTACAAAGCATGTGGCAAATACGATTTTAATATTTAGATATGTTGATAAATGGTGTTGTTCAACATATAAAAGGCAACACTAAGGTGAGTAGCTCTCTGTTTTCAATGTTTGGTAGACATTTTCCAATAAGGCGGCTAGCTTCGGCCCTGTAGGGCCATTAGGGTTTCTTCATGTGTGATTGCTGTAGACTGTTCCCCACGGTATGTGCCTGCGCTTGTGATTTGCTATCATAGTCTGAGTCCAATTGCCAGAAAGAGAGAGACACCATCAGAGGCCCATTAATATGATAATTGGAGAGGCAATTACATTGGAAGGAACCTGGCTGTTTCCTGTTCCCTTTATGGCAAAATAAATAATGTGAATCTCGATGTGAAATTACTCTGCTTCTTATAATGGGCAGGAACAAATAAGGGAAATGGAGTTCAGGATACCACTATCGTCCAGGACTGGGCCTCATTTATCAAAGGTGCATAAATGTATTACTAAATTTTGGCATAAGTGGAGATTGTAGCGCCATACTATTAGTGCGCTGGTGAACGAGTGCTACACATCCGCCTGGAAAACACCTTCCATCCACCTTTTACGGTAACAGAAATGCCCTCATTTGCTGTATGATTTGGAACTGGGCCATGTCAGTTTCTAAAAGAAAGCCCAATAGTAAATTTGATCACATTTGTGGGTTGTGGGCAGGATGTTTCAAACTATAAATGCATGCCGCTTAAATCGACTGCCAACACTGGCCGACCAAATCTGTATGATCGGTTGTCTATTTGAAAGTCAATTCTTCAGCCCACACTTCTATCCAAAAGACAAATTGTTGTTCAATATTTTGTTTATCGAAATATGATTGTGTTTCGATCTCCTGTCTTGGTATAGACTCTGAGATTATATAGGCTACAGTATTTCACGCTCCTATCTCACAGCAATACTGTAGGCTACCTGTACTGTGTAGGCTACTGGTTTATTTACTTGCCAGCGTGCTTGGCTATTGAATGAGTGATGGACAAATGGTAGGCTAATATTTGTTGTGTAGCAGGAATAAACCAGTCAAGTCTAAGAAACATATTAGGCTACGTGCATGCTGCTAAACGATCCAAATTTCTTACCAACGGCAGATGCGCCTGTTTTCATGTTTTTATTAGCTTACCGGGATTATAATTGCTGTGCGTCACACACCTCCATTTCCCCCAGAATAACAGAATTTGCTTGTAATTCTTCAACCACTAGAAGTTGTGCTTACACATGGTCTGAGCTGTGCATGGAGATAGGCACACTTTCCTGTGAAATTCAAAATGGAGAAATACCAACCTTTGAGGGAAACTGGCACACGCAAGGTCAAGGCCTCATGTCCACCAGATGTATTAAACTCTTTGTGTTCCGGTGGAAGTCGTTCACGGTCAATGGAGCAACTCTACCTCGGGGATGCCGCACTAGGCTGCGGTGCGTTCTGTCTACCACATGGTTCAATATTTTCAACTCGTGCATTACTTTACCCTGCTGTGGTACAAACGGAAGTACACACACAGACTAGTTGAAAAGTGAGGCACATGTGCATCATGTATGGAAAATGTGGGTTAGACATCTGGCAAAATAAAAAGAATATGCATCTGCTGGACGTCGGGCATTAGAGTATTTTTGTCCACAAACATCTTTGATACATTTACGTTTGAGGCCCCTGGCTTTTGCCCTGTGGTGCCGAACGTCAGAATTCTGAACGTCTTTCTGACATCCATTTCACCCTCTGAGGACTGGTGACATTAGCAACACACCCACAACCTTATACACACAAACACACTTTGGTGCCATAATGGAGTAATTATCATTTCTCTCAGATCAGCTCTGTGTGCAATTTGCATTTTTAATTAGCTGCTGCTTTCCAAGAGCTTTGAAGCATGAAGCGAGCCATACACCAGAAACACACACACACACACACACACACACACACACACACACACACACACACACACACACACACACACACACACACACGATTAGTCAGTGTATGGAACAGATATGATTTGCATATTTGAGCAGCTCCATGTTGCATGCATTGAGACATTCCCCAAAATAACCTTTGCTAAAATGATGCTTGATTTCATGAATCTGTGCATTATGATGTCATATCAACCCTTCAGTAGCCAGGATAAGTTCCACAATGACCTCACAATGTCCCAATTGTTGCATTGCATGTTCAGATTCTGGATTTCAGTATTCATCACAATGTCAGAACAACCAATATATATAAAAAATAAAAATACAGTTTACTATGGAATACTATAGTACTTACTATAGAGTTCTGTGGTAAACTGTAGTATACTGTAGAATACTATAGTAATTATTATTATTATTCAACTTCTATGGCACTTTGCATTACAAAAATAATGTCAAAGCGCATGAAAAAGGGAGACAACCAAGAATCAAATAAAACAGATACTTTAATGATAAGAGTAGGACTACGATTTTCAGCCGGAGTTGAAAGATTTGAATGTTTCAAGCCTCCAACAGATGGAGCTGTAGTCAATAGGGCTTGAGCAGAGGGAGGTCAACAGGGAGAGACGAGCCAATACAGGGGGAGATGAGCCTCTCCATCGCCGTCCCCGCCATCCGACTGCGACTTCTCCGTAGCCGTGGACTCTGGTCTTGTAGAATGAGATGAATTTAGTTTTTGAGCTGTTCACTCACTCAGCATTATGATGAAAGCCTGCTCAGAACTTCGGAGGATACCTCCAGACCGATGTCAGCTCGCCATGCATTGTAGTCCTCCTCCTTAGTTCAGGAGACTGTAGAAACAACAAAGAAATAGGCTGATGTATTCAAATCGAAATACACTCGCTAGCTAGCTTGATAGCATCACTAGCTAGCTATCTTTAGAAAGCTGATTTGCCATTAATTCACTGGAATTAAACCAGACCAGATCTATACACATTTGGCTATTCAAAACCAAAAAGAAAGTAAGAAGATTCTTACAAAAAACACGTACAAGTGATTAAATATTTACAAAATATACAGGAACTCTCTGCCTGGGAAACCTCACACACTATATACTACACTGTATACGCACTGGATACTACACACCAGTGGCGGTCAGTGTCCCCTCTTAAAACTTCTTCGGGATCGGTGTCCCGTCTACGGGACAGTTGATCTAACGTATGCTAATGCAATTAAACATTTCCCAGGACATAGACATACCTGATGTTGGCAGAAAGCTTACATTTTTGTTAAACTGCACTGCCCAAAAATGCCTAATTGGTTTATTAATAAATGTTCAAGTTCATAACTGCGCACTCTCCTCAAACAATAGCATGGTATTCTTTCACTGTAATAGCTACTGAAAATTGGACAGTGCAGTTAGATTAACAAGAATGTAAGCTTTGTGCCAATATCAGATGTGTCTATGTCCTGGGAGATGTTCTTGTTACGTACAACCTCATGCTAATCGCATTAGCCTACATTAGGGCAACCGTCCCTCGGGGGACCCACCGATCCTGAAAAGAGGTTTTAAGATGAGGGAGGACGATTCATTTTCTTCATGAGCATGGCCTTATTTCTATTACAGCATATTGGATGACTGTCATTCATATTCTATTAACCCAGTTCATTGTAACAGCGATAGGTTTAGGCTACTACATGATACTCTCATTTTCTGTATACCCATAATGAGGTTGCTACAACCTAGCCTATACATTAAAGTTTACAACTTACTGTAGGTGATCACAATTTGAGGTGACAAACAGTGACACATGGACAGACAGTGAGACATTCAATACCGCCTTGCATGCTCTTGCCTGCATCTAGCTGATATAGGGTGCAAGCATTAGTCACGTCTACTCCCTATCCGGCGCTTGAAGTCGCCAGTTCATTCATTATTACGCACACCTGCCACCTCATGAGACTCACCTGGACATCATCACTTTCCTGATTACCTCCCCTATATCTGTCACTCCCTTTGGTTCTTTCATGTTTCATGTCTGTACGCTTTTCGTGTTTAGTACTACACTCTATTTATTATTACATTTGCACTCCCTGTACTTGTTTCCCGACTCCCACGTTACATTAGTCCAACAGTTGCAAACAAGAGTTTCTATTAGACAAATTCAGGTATGTTTATCCCCTTTTAGTTCCGTTTGCTTCAGTTTAAGAAATGTTTTTCAAAATGACTGTGTAAGTCTATGGAAGGGAACCATGAGCCTCCTAAGTATTGTACAGAAGTCAATGTCCCAGAAGAGGATGGAAGCTAGCTGCCCTCCGGCTACACCATGGTGCGACCCTACAGAGTGCTGTTGAGGCTACTGTAGACCTTCATTGCAAAATAGTGTATTTTCCTAAATTATTTGGTGACGTGATTAGATTTATTTAATCTAAAAACGATAACTTCATGTTTTGCTAATTTATTTTTATGAAATTCACTGAGGATGTTCCTCCCCTTCCTCCTCTGAGGACTCTCCACTGCTACACACTGTATTATCCTGCTAACATGTAGTATTAGTATATAATTTTGCAGTATACTGTGGAATACTACAGTATTATGCACACAAAAAAATCACTGTAGTAAATACTACAGAAATGTCCGCAAAAACACTACAGTCCGCAGAAACGCTACATTCTTTTAACTATAGTATTTACTTTGTATACATCCTGCCCATTCCCTTCTCCCATATCCTAATTTGTGCCATGCGTAAATGAGAAACCCTACATGTCAAGTATAGACAATATATTGTGTTCCATACAGGTTATAGAAAAGAGCAGAAGATCTGAACTCTCCATTTAGAACCTTGTCCTACCTACCTACCTACCTACCTACCTACAGGTTATGGAACATTTTAGTATTTCTCCATTAGGTTTCTTCAAGGAACAAGCCCCCAACTTCTATGTCAAAAACAATACAACAGAAACACTTTAGTAAACACTAAAGTAAATATTAGAGTATACTACAGTATAATAAATAGTACAGTATACTGCAGAAACACTAGAGTAAATACTACAGTATAGTACACCTTTTTTTACTACAGTATTTATACTATTGTAAACTGTAAATACTACAGTAAAGTTCTCAAAAACACTGCAGTGAATACTATAGTATTCTTACCATAGTATACACCAGGGGTGTCAAACTCATTCCATGGAGGGCCTAGTGTCTGCAGGTTTTTCTTTTTTTTCTTTCAATTGGGACCTAGACAACCAAATGAGGGGAGTTTATTACTAATTAGTGACCTTATTTCATCAAAGCACAAGGGAGGAGCGAAAATCCGCACTCACTCAGCCCTCTGCGGAATGAGTTTGACACGTGATTTACAGTATTGTCACACCCAGATCTGTTTCACCTGTCTTTGTGATTGTCTCCACCCCCTTCCAGGTGTCGCCCATCTTCCCCACTATCCCCTGTGTATTTATACCTGTGTTTTCTGTTTGTCTGTTGCCAGTTTGTTTTGTTCATTCATACCTACCGGTGGTTTCCCCCTTGCTCCTGTCCGGTCTATAGTGCCTGTTTTCTAATTTTCCCGGGTTTTGACCTTTCTACCTGCCCTGACCCTGAGCCTGCCTACTGTCCCATACCTTTGCCTCACTACTCTGGATTTACTGACCTCTGCCTGCCCTGACCCTGAGCCTTGCTGCCCGTGTTCGATTTAATTAACTTTTGTTACTTCGACATTGTCTGCACCTGCGTCTTACCTTCAAACGTGTTAGTATAGCATTTTTTTATGTGGGGAGTGCCATCACTATTGAGCATTGTGGTGTCTCAATAACAGTTTTGACAGCTAGTGTTGGTACTGAGATTTTATACCTGCTCACAACCATTTTTGGTGCATTTGCATTCTATATCGAAAAAGTTTCCAGCCCCTAGCATATAAGTCTTGTGAGAGGACTACACACACGCACGCGCACACATATACACACACACACACACACACACACACACACACAGCCTGCGAGTAGGCTGCAGGGGAAATCACAGAAGCATGAAATTATTCTCTTATCATGTCATCTGTCTGAAATATATTTCCCCCTCAACTTGCAGTAGCAGGTAGGTGTGAGTGTGTGTGTGCTCACTGTGACGCATGTGTTTGTTGATTCAAACATGCGCTCTGTCCATCTGTCTCTCACACTAGACAGAGCGTGAATTATACCGTGACATTCAGGGGGAGGGTTTTTTCTTCCCACAGCACCTCCTATTAAATGTTTTTATGAGCCTAGCGGTAAAGACATGTAATTTAATGTTAAAACATTTGATTACCTTCTACTGTGGCACGAACATTAACAGTCATGATGTTTTCATCTGATTGTCAAACAAATCACTTCAAAAACGAGTCTACCTGCGCGCTCCAAAAATAATTCCAGCATCCATACGGTGCACTGTGTACCCAGCCATTTGTTAAATGGAAAGAGGTATGTTACAAAACATCAAGTGTTGTGACATTCAGCGATTGCCATTAGGTCTACACTCTTGTAGCCTGAATTAACTGATTGCATCTTGCTGACAAAGGGACCTTTTTTGTAGAAAGAGAAATCGGGACACCTGAAAAGGGGTTGAAATATAGGACTGTCCCTCAATGACAAGTGCAGCCACATGGGGAAAAAATGGTTTTAACAATGAGACAGATGTGCGGGTCTTCGTTTCATTTGGAATAAGGTGATATTTTCATATTTACCACTGTAGCAGTACAAATAGCATTTTAAACAAATAGGAGAATGGTTAAATTAGCCCCACCCCCCAAAAGTTTAACTTTTGTTGCAGAATTCACACTCTGCTCATAGACATTGTCATAGTTAGGGTGTAGCTGGGGTGATGAACCTATGCCTTTCAGGCTCCAGTATTCATGTGAAATTATCCTAAAAGCTAGGGGTCATCCCTTTCTGTGGACCTGCCTCTCTCATCCTTACTGTTACCTTGACAATGCATCTTTTGTTTCTTGCCGCCCCGGCTACCCTAGCCTAGTGGTTAGAGTGTTGGACTTGTAACCGGAAAGTTGCAAGTTCAAACCCCTGAGCTGACAAGGTACAAATCTGTCGTTCTGCCCCTGAACAGGCAGTTAACCCACTGTTCCTAGACCATCATTGAAAATAAGAATTTGTTCTTAACTGACTTGCCTAGTTAAATATATGTAAAATAAAAAATAAAAATAAATAATTATCCTATCCTACCCTTTGCACAAGTATTGACACAGAACACACACAGACGGTTAAGGAGCATGGCAGTAAGTGGTGGTATCCCCAAGGGAGCATTTAGTATCAGCCGCCTCATTAAGGACCAAAGTGTGTGTGTGTGTGTGTGTGTGTGTGTGTGTGTGTGTGTGTGTGTGTGTGTGTGTATGTGCAGCTGATCTTTGAAAGGCTGTGGAGACACACATAAATCATCTAATGTGCCTCTGTCTAGCTCCTCAACCCTGTCTTGAGCTGAACCTGCTGCTAACTGACAGCGCTTCACATGACTCACCTGGGGCTTTACCTCTCAGTCAAACAGAGTGACGAGAAGACACTTTTTTTTAATGTAAATCTAAAGGCACATAATATTGAAATTCCACCATTTTATTTTATGCAGAATGATTTGAGTTCTGCATCTGTGGTTGGTAAATTACCTGACCTGTCGCTCAAATGTGTTTACCTTCTCCAATTTGAAAGTGGTATTTATCTGTAGGCTACTCTATGCCATAGATTAAGCTACCCTACAGATAAACTCCACTGCACTGGGCTGGTGCATGTGCACATATTTTCCGGTAAGGGTCAGTTGAGTTAATTTGAGGGTATGAGTTCAGTTGCCCATGAGGTTGCCCATGAGGTGTACCTGTGAACATCACACTCGCTCCCAAGATCGAGCCCCACTCTCCTCTTTAAGACATTGCACGCTTCATGACCTAATACCAAGCCAGCAAATTCAGCGAAGGTGACTTGTATTGTAGAATTTTGAATAAATAGTTATTTGAACATACTCTGCCGGTTGTCCACTTGGTTGGTCCTCATCCCGTTGGAAATGTGAGACAAAATGTCCACAGGAAAGTAAACTGAATGTTCAAAATGCTGGTAGGCCTAGGCTGCCGGCTAGCAGACATTAAAACAGAAATCATTTACCTTTTACTTTAGGAACCAAAGTGGAAGCAAACAGAGCAAACGGAACAAAAAGGTGAGGGACCCACCTGAATTTGTCCAATAGAAACTCTGGTTTTCATTGCAAAACGTTTTCTGTTTGGAGAAAACCGTTTCCGTTACAAAACGTTTTGCAACAGGCAAAACATTTTCCAACGGAATCAGACTAATTAATACACTAACTAATACACCACTGGTGTTAAACATGTGTAGGCTGGACTGTAGCTATGTAGTCTTACTCCCCATTTCCTAGTGCTAGCTATTTCATTTTATGACATTTCTCATATTTAAGATGTAGAACAATTTTATTGAGAAAGTCCTGTATGTAATGTAATTCTGTTATGTAATGTTATGAAGCTTCTACTTTAAAGTCTTCAGCGTATAAATGAGGTTTATGTGCACCCCTGCTTGTTGAGGCAATGGTTTTGCCCAGGGAGTGGCTCAATGTTTTTCTAGGCCGCCCTGGCTTTGCCCCAGACCAGAAATAACCTTTGCAGGAGTGGTAACCAGTAACCAGTAACCGAGGAAGATAGGATGAAATTAAACCCAACCCCGACTCTGGTCCACACCCACCAAACTGTAAACCTGGTCAATCTCTCCATTCCATCACCCCTGTCGTAAATTGATAACTTTCACCAAAATACCTTCAATAGCGACAGCAAAATAACACAAGAGATCATGCAATGCAAACCTAATATTTTATTGTCAAAACTGATTCATCTGAGGAGGAGGGATCCTTGTATTTACAAAATACATCCCATCACTGAACAGGCACCTCACTCCCAGGCCTGAGGACACTCTCGCTGGGTCACAATTATCATACCGTCTAGCCCAGAAGAGGAGGGATGGACACCCACAGGAGAGGCTGACGAAACAAGTCATCATCAAAGAGCTCGTCACCTCAATCCCAGTTGAGGACATCAGCACAGAGCTGGGAAAAGAAAAACAGGATTATCATCAGTCAAACACAACTCCCCACCACTTTCATAAGAATCCACCTTTCCAGAGCAGGACACTCAATCAAACTCCTCCACGAAGGCTTCTACTAGGGGAAAAGGCAAACTCACCTCCCGCAGTCCAGCAATGTTTTAAAGTTTAACCACATCTCCACCCAGTGCAAAAACCAGTTGAGGTGTCTGTGATTTGGGGAGAACCATCACCATAAAGAGTGCACAAAAGACTAAGACACCAAATGTGCTAATTGTAGAGGAGGGCCTTCCTCAGCTTCAAGGAGCTGCCCCACATACATAGCCCTCACCACCACCACAAATCAACCCAGAACATCAAACATCAAACACAGCTCCCAGCCTCGCAGAGGAACCAACAACCTCACTCACCTACAGGAGGAGCTGAAACATCTGCTCATGTGAGGAAATCCATTAGAAAATATCTGGAGAGTGAGGACATTTATCAAATCATTTCTGGGTAACAATTAAGTAACTTACTGTGATTGTTTGAAATTAAAGTGGTTAAAAAGAAACAAAAATTGCTTCTTAGCAAAGAGCAATTTTCAAGCAATAATTTTGCTAGGACTATCTGGGAGTGGTCTGAGTGGGGAGGGCAAAACTGAAAACTAGATGTGATTTGCATTGAGGTTTGGAACTCTCTTTCTTACTGGTCTATTAATTAATTTACCACCTAGAGATGTCACCACCCACTGGGCATAGACTCCAATTCAATGTCTATTACGCGTTTGTGATTCAACCAGTGTGTGCCCAGGGAGCGTGAACACCAAAACTCCATCCTACCAAAACAGAAAGAATTTTCAAGAGGGCTTTTCACACAGGTCTTATACTTAAAGGGCATTATCATCACCTTCAAAATTTCACAGTATTATTCCAACCTCATAGTCTGGAAATATACACTCAGTGATCAGTTTATTAGGTGCACCACCCCATTCACTAAAATGGTTCGCTCCCACAGACAGGTAGTCATCTGGCCGCGGCTTGCTATTTAAAGCAGGCAGACAGGCATTGAGGCATTCAGTTACTTTTTGATTGAACGTTAGAACAGGCAAAACGAGTGACCTAAGCGACTTTGAGTGTGGTATAATCATTGGGTGCCAAGGTCCGCTGGTTCTAGTATCTCAGAAGCCTCCGGTGCTTTTCAAGCACGAAAGTGTCCAGAGTTTACCGAGAATGGAGCGACAAACAAACAACATCCAGTCGGCGGCAGTCCAGTGGGCAAAAACGGCTCGTTGATGAGAGGTTGAAGGAGAATGATAAGAATCAAGCAAGCTAACAGTGGTCTGCGGAACGACATCGTGGAATGCACAACTCGTCGGTCCTTGCCACGGATGGGCTTATTGCAGTAGACGACCACACCGGGTTCCACTCCTATCAGCTAAAAACAAGAAGAAGAGGCTGCAGTGGGCTATCAATCACCAACTCTGGAGAATTAAGGAGTGGAAAAACACCACATGGTCTGACAAGTCCTTGTTCCTGTTGCGTCATGCTGATGGCAGAGTCAAGATTTGGTGTGAGCAACATGACTACATGGCCCCATCCTGCCTGGTATCAACGGTACAGGCTGGTGGTGGTGGTGTAATGGTGTGGAGAGTGTTTTCCTGGCACATGTTAGGTCCCTTGAGACCAATTGAGCAATGTTTCCATGCCCTGAAAAATTCAGGCTGTTCTGGAGGCAAAGAGGGGTCTGACCCAGTACTAGATAAGCTAGCACTGAGTGTATATAATAACACAGGGAAATCTCATTTTTGACTGCACTGGGCCTTTGAACAAACCACCTTTTAAACCCTTTAATACCAGTTTTTCCATCTACTTTTAATCCACCCCAAGTCTCTTACCGTGTTTTGGCTGTGGATCCAACTTTTCTCTGACCTTTTACATTTCATTTTTTCATCGTCATCTTTTTTCAAACATTGGCTAAGCAGCAGACAGGCTGTACTGGCTACACGCTTCAGCTGCCCAGAGTTGGAACAGCTGCTCTAGCGAATTTCAATCATGTACTGTCTATGAAATCATGGGGTGCTCAACCACTCAGGCTATGATATGGTAGCATAATTATACCTATTACAGACAGAAGGTTGTAGACTACATCCTAAACTAGCCTACAAAATATATTTATTTTTGGAATGTTCCTTCAAATAGACGCAGGATTTTTATTTCGGCTGTTCAGAAATATGAGGCAGAGACGATCATCATGGCAATCAAATTGGTTGAGGGTTCGCAAGAGGGTGAGTAAAGAGAGAAACGTGAAGAGAGGGGGAGATTGAGCAAAATATACGTAAGAAATTCACTGAGGAGCCTCCACTGGCCAAAATCTTGGACTGTAAAAACTGACAGGTTGTGCCGAAGAAGTAAGAGAGTGTCACGACTTTCGCCGAAGTCGGGTCCTCTCCTTGTTCGGGTGGCGCTCGGCGCTCGGCCGGTCTTCTAGCCATCGTCGATCCACTTTTAATTTTCCATTTGTTTTGTCTTGTTTGTTCCACACACCTGGTTTCAATCCCCTCATTTACGTGTTGTGTATTTAACCCTCTGTTCCCCCCATGTCTTTGTGTAGGATTATTTATTGTAGTGCTTGTGCACCTTCCCCGTGAGCGCACAACGGGTTATTTTTGTGCCCATTTATCTTGTTGTTCTGGATGCGGTTGGTTTTGCTTAATAAATCTCCGGTTATTACCGAGTTCTGCTCTCCTGCGCCTGACTTCTCTGCCGCCAATTACGCACCCCGCTACAGAGAGACCTAAAAAAAACACCTCTTGAGAACTACTCTGCTAAATTTGTCAAAGTTCATCTGGTTCTGCTGGTCTGAATGCTGTGACTATGTCTGTGACAAATTATGCTAGGCTTGACACAGACAGATCAGCTGCTGCTGCAATCGAGGTCGGGAGAGAACTGAAAAAGATGTGATCTACAGCTGCCAGTTAATATTTTGGCTGTGTATCGCATGAAATAGTAGGCCAATTAACACTCAATTAGGGTAGGGGGGAACACATATGACAGGCACTAATTTTGCAATTCCCTAAAAAGTAATTAGATTGGCATGTATATAACACATGAGCCAATAGACATATATTAGACATTTATGCAGTGCTTTTTATTTAATGCAAGGCATCATGTATGCTATTACAATGAAACGCTGAATTAATGCATTGTGATTGCTAAATAATCCTTATTAATCTGTTTAATGTGACTTTGGGGACTGTCTGTGGCTTTGAATTGTTTATCGATGTTTATTTGCTTATGAATCTTAGTCTCTTCAGCGAGTTTTGTGACGAGTGTTGTCAGATTACATTACATATCCAACACCAAGGGAGGCTAGAAAGACCAGCCTAAAATTTTATTCGCTCATCCGAGGGCCCGTCACTTCTTGGTGGAAGGATACGCACATAGCTGCGGCACTGTCAAACCAAGCACAATGCTGGAAATCTACCTGCATCCACAGCAACTAATCCCATTGTTCAATGACAAACACAGAAGTTGTTTTATAAAATTCAATAGTAGAAAAGAGAGAGAGAGAGGCTGCCAGTTCCGTAATGCTTTGGCTGTATATTTAAACTGTTAGCTAAGTGGGCAGGGGAGTACCCATGGCAGGCATTAATTTGTTATTTAGCCTAATTAGTTTGGCTTATATTACTTATATTCAGTGATTTTCTTCTTTGTCTAATATATGTTTTATTCATTCAAAACTAGGCTGTTGCTGGGCTAGGCTGTTGCTGGGCTCAGTCCCCTGGTCTTCTTCAGTGTTAATTTCGTCAACACTAACTCAACAACCTATTTTTCCTATAAAACTATGACGTTAAGAGATGAGATGCCCTGGAAAAAAATGATAACATTTACAAAGTATTTTTCATTTCAGTCGACGAGAATGTGATGAGATGAGACACCTGAGCTCAATTTCGAGTCTTATAGCAAAGGGTTTGAATACTTATGTAAGTAAGGTATTTCTGTTATTTATTTTAAATGTGCCTAAAATTCTAAAAACCTGTTTTCGCTTTGTCATTGTGGGATATTGTGTGTAGATTCCTGAGGATTTTTATTTTATTTAATCCATTTTAGAATAAGGCATGTAACAAAATGTGGAAAAGGTAAAGTGGTCTGAATACTTTCTGAAGGCACTGCATGTAATAGTAATTAATCCTCAGGATAGGGGGGAACATGTATGACAGCCAGGCACTAATTTGCACTCTAAGTCGTTTGGCTTTTATAAGGTATCATGAGCCAATGGTCATCTATTAGGTATTTATTCAGTAATTGTTCTTCTTTATCTAATAATTGTGTTTATTCATTCACAACTAGGATGTTGCTGACAGTGACCACAGAAGAGAACAAGAAGAAGCACAGACAGAGAGAGTGACAGCAGAGAAGATGCAGAGACTGACTGCACAACAGGGACGCAACACAGGCACGGTTATAGGGGTTTAGTTGTGTCTCCAGTGGTGTTTCAACATTTTGTATTTAAACATAAGCTGGTTAAAAAAGAAGGAGGACAATGTTTAGCTAATCACTGGTATAGTAAAAGTTGAGAAACGCTGTACAATGTTATGCGATGCTATATTATGTGTCAGTAGCATTACCGGCTGTGTGTAAGTACTAATACTCCCTAACAACCCTTACAGAACCAGTGACACCAGAAGAAACCAAGACTCATATAAAAGTGACTTAGGTAAAAGCCCCAGGAGAGGATGAGGTTGACAACAGGCTCCTCATAGAAGCTCCACAATATTACCTGAACCTGCTGGGTCAGCTCTTCTCTGCCTGCCTCCAAAACTGGCCACTTCCCCACACCCTGGAAGTCGGCACTGGTGACAATGATCAAGAAACCTGGAAAAGACCCATGAAATGTCACAAGCTATCGGTCCATCAGTTTTTTAAGTAAGTAACCTGGTGAAACTTTTAGAAAGTGTTATTAACAAGAGACTGAGCAACCACATAGAGGCCTGGGAGGTGCATGGCATTCATCAGGACAATTTTAGAAAAGGGAGATCTGCAACAGACATTTTAAGAAAGTGTTTTAAAAGATTTTAACAAAAAAGTTTTTATCCTTGACTTGTTTTTTGACATCGAGAAGGCCTTTGACAAAATGTGCCACCAAGGTATTCTCTTCTCATCCAGAGCTTTCCACCAGATAATAAAAGTTAAAGTTGGTCCATCATCCTCCACTCCCTTCACCCCTAAAGGCCGGCGTCCCACAAGGTGCGGTCCTGAGTCCACTCCTGTTTTTATTTTACATCTGAAAAGTATTACCCTCCCCATACAGTAGGGAATATGTCCCAATTTGTTGATGACCTCTGCTATTGGACATCACCCATGCACCCACAAAAATCAGCGAAGAAGCTCCAAACATGCATAGACAAAAATGTTTAAATGGTCCAACACATGGCGAGTCCAACTAAACCAGAGTGTGTCCTCTTCTGCAAAACAAACAATAACATTTTTTTAGTTACCACTCACCATAAAACTGCATGGGCAAAATCTCAAAACAGAGAAAACATCCAAATTCCTGGGGGGTTACCTTTGAACAGGATATGAAGTGGACAATCCACATTATGAACATGGAAGAAAAAAATCTATCAATCACCTGAAATCCCTGTTTGGGAGGAGTAGTGTGGCAGAGCCAACAACTGTATTGAAGGTCTACCAAAGCTATATCAGGACAAGCTTTAAAAAATACCTCTACTCTTGCTCAACTTAAGATTGTATTGGTCTCATCTACATTTTTTAAGTCCCTCTAACAAAATTATTCTGAGGTAAGTTGATCTAATATTTAGTAATTTATCAAAAGTAATATATAATCTAATTAACCCTTGTGTGGTGTTCATGTTTTTGTTATTCACCCAATGTTCACGGGTCTGATGGACCCACAACATTACTGGGTTTTTAAAACCATACAGCCTTAACAATTTACGTAACAATAGTCAGTACTTAATACTTAAATGTTGACTTATATCAATTACAAGCAATATAAACAGCATACATGGTTAAAATTTGACATTTACCTCTCCTAGATTATATATATCAATAAAAGCACTATTCGTTTTTTGATAAAATTAGATTTTTGTCAACAAAAATCTATTATAATCAAGACATGGTTGAAATAAATAATGTTTATCTTGAACAAATATAAATGAAGCAAGGTTTTCATCACTATTGATGTTTATTGCTTAGAACAGTACAAATTGGAAGGGCAAGTTTTACATACAGTATTTTATTGAAATGATAAATGAGCCACATTGAACACAAATTCAGGCCGGTCTACACACCAGGAGGGACAGAGTTTTACTGTGTGTGTGTTGCAAATGTATTTATTGCACTTCATGCATGTGTATCCTGTCTTCCTGTCCTTCTTGGCTCCACACACATCGCAGCACTTCTTCTTGTTGCTACCGGCTGCAATCTAGAATGATGAAAATATTTTGTTCAGGAATTCTCACCCACTCACATATATAGTTACAGCAGGCCAAGGTAGAGTAGGACACACACACATTCAACAAAATCACTCACACTTACTTCCGCTATTGGAGTTGTTGGTTCTGTGGGTTGGGCGGATGGGTGAATGGGGCACCAGCATCCTCCTTCTGAATACTCCTCACGATGGTTGCAGATGCTGGGGTCCTTCGGATATGTTGCTTCCTCTGGATGTGAGGACTTACCAATGCCTTGCCCAGCTCCTTGAGAAAGAGATGTCTCCTCTGGAGCTTCTGTGAGAGAGAAATTACATATTTACCTGATGTGTTTAATATTAATAGTTGACAATTATATGCTGAGGAGGATTTCTATTCTACCAATTCTGTGCTTCTGAGATAGGATGGTTCCCTTTTAGCTCCCCACAGCTGGTCTAGGCGTGTAGTCAAGGACATACTTGTCAACTCCAGTTGGAGATAAATTTGAGGAACAGAATAAACCTGTATTGTTTCCAATCGTCTTTGCTTCTGAATAACTTGGTCACACGGCATAAAACAAAGAGCCTCAGAGTTACCACAGTTATTCACTCCATCCTCTTTTACTATCTTCCAAGGGCACAGGTGTGTGGAGATATGAAGAGAATAGAGACTAGCTTGGTAGAGTTAGGAGTAACAGAACTGACATGATCACTTATTTGTGCGCCACGACCTCACACACCTGATACATATAGCCACAAGAAGAAAACAAGGTAGCGTATGATGCCCCAATCTGCCGGGTAGGGGTGGAACCAACCATGACTAAGCAGTTTTTGCTTTTCTTTATAAACCCCTTGCGTTTCTGTATTATTCGGGCTCTCAATGATCACCTACGGCTGGTCGTTGACCAGCTCCAATATTGCAATAATACATCGATATTAAAGTCTGATTGTTTCAAGAAATTAAGTTTCTTCTCCCTTGCTTGATTAGAATTTCCACGACACTTCCCTCTGTTTCAATCTGGGTTCAACGCCATACAGATGACAAACGCTTTGTACGCCGAGATGTCCAAGGTGTTGAAGGATATCAGTGGCCAGCGTAGGGTTCTTATTTTGCAGCTGTAGACAGTCACCATCTTGTCTAATTTGTCCACCCCTCCTTTTGTGGAATTGTAATCCATTATGTTTTCTGGATTTTGATGTTCCTGGCCACAAATTCTCACATCCCTATACAGCGTACTCATGAGCACCACATTTTTGCCTTTCTTTGACACGTAAGACACTAGGGCCATGAACACAAACTTAGAGGAATTGTATTCCGTGTGTTCAACAGCTGAGGTGGAAGCTCTGGCTTGTTTTTTCATACTGCTCCTACCATCGTCAGCTTCCTCTTGAGGAGCAAAGTAAAAAAAAGTTCCCTCCTTCCCTCCAAATTAGTGCAGTCCAGAATGATTTTCTGGATGGTGTCTGGGATGATCAATTCAAAAGAAGACTTTATGTCCTGCACATGAGTAACCACCATCCGCGTCGGCCCTGGTTGCATCCTTATCACATTGGCAGCCATGTGGGGAGGCTCATTCCTTGGGCAAGAAAGACTATTAAATGTCAAAAAAAATTGACATCCATATTTCTCCTACTACAGGCTGCTGATGAGCTGGTTGCTGGCAGGCTGGTCCTGGGGCTGGCTGCTAACGGGCTGGTCCTGGGGCAGGCTCATGGTCAATCTCGTCTTCTTCTTCTAGCTCACTGTCAGACTCCGAATTGATGGAGACATGGAAAATTCAGAAAATTATTAATCTTCCAAAGTGGAAGATGCTCCTTCCACGCTAGCTTCTCTCTCTGCAAAAATAATTTTAAGGCCCTTTGAGCAGAGATTATTTTTGCTATACTGATTGATTGTGGTAAGGAGCCACACATGCAATGCTATTTTTTTCTTGTGTCCCTCCCTCAATTTGCAACTGGCTGGAGTAGTGTGGGAAAATACTGCATTTTTTTTACAATGTATTGAAGTAATGTTTCGAAATAATGTATTGTAATAACATTGTGCAGGTTCGTGCAAGACATTGTGTAGTTTCACACACTACAAAGGGTAAAGAGTGCGAGAAAAGTGGGAAACAGGCAGACAGGCAGGGAGACGGACAGGTTCTTGGTGCATGTCCATTGAAACAGCAGGCCCAGGAAGGAGGAAGATAGAGTGAAGGCACACAGCAAAACTTTTTGTTCCATTTTTACTTGTTTTCAACTTCACACACACTTTCCCACACTTTTATTACCCTCGGGTCCAGTGGACCCGAACACCGCATATGTAATATAAATGTGTAAGGGTGTGGACAGTATGCTCTCAATGAAAAGGTGTTCTTTTACATGTTCTTCACAGAAAATGAGGCAAGGCCAATGAGTCTCAGGTTGAAATAATTATTCATTGTATCATTTTTATTTTAGTAAACATTGAAAATGGGTCTCACAGACCCGAACACCACACAAGGGTTAAGTTACATGTACAAACATTTTATATGCATACCATTAGGGGAGCCTAAAGATAAATGAGCTGATAGAGATATTTAATCTGTTTTTGATAAAGCAGTCACATTTAAGGTGAGTGTGTAGGGAGCAACTAGCACCCCTGGCAATCCAATGTAAGTCAATGGTACCTAAATTAGCATTTTCAAAATCATGTCCAAATCATCTAGTTATACAGTAATTTTTGTTGATACCTTAGGAAGATTTGGATATGATATGGCACAACTATGAAAAGAAGGACCTTACATAAAAACCTCATCATAGTGAGGATGTTAATAGTGAGATGTGCAATGCCATTTTCTTTCTAAATTTTATTTATTTCAAATAAGATACCTAGACTTTAGCTTTTAGTTTTAAATAACTAAAGAAGTGTAAATTGTAGCCACTTATTTACCTTCATGGTTTGTTTGCTTAAGCATGACCATGAGCCACATAACTCATTTTTACCACTTAGCTTTTTTTGTGCCAAACAAATATAAAAAATCACCTGCAGATAAAGCATTTGCAGGCAAAGAAAAAATGTCATTCCTAATGTGATAAGTATCCTAAGCATCAGACAAGATTCGGTAATCTTTGTGAACAGAGTGCATGTCTTTGTACTGGATTATACTGTACTGGATGTACTGGATAGCCTACAACGTGTGTGTGTGTGTGTGTGTGTGTGTGTGTGTGTGTGTGTGTGTGTGTGTGTGTGTGTGTGTGTGTGTGTGTGTGTGTGTGTGTGTGTGTGTGTGTGTGTGTGTGTGTGTGTGTGTGTGTGTGTGTGTGTGTGTGTGTGTGTGTGAGAGAGGCAGAGGCTAGTACGCCTACAGTATGTGTTTGACATGGGCAGGAGCAGGCCTGCGAGCCAAGGGCGAGAGAATGTGATGTTCCTTTTTTGATATTACTCCGATTCCCTTTTCGCCAAGTGTACAATTGTAAACTAATAGAAAATCAAAGTGTAAGACTATTGCAAGCATCGCTCCAGATCACTTGATATCCACTGCATGGGGAAGAGAAGAGGGAGAGAGACAGAGATGGATAGAGATCCGACTCAACTCAAAGTAAACTGTCTGTTGTACAGCAGAGCGTGACTGACTCCAAACTCATACAAATTAATAGATAAGAGCGTATCATGAGCGCACAGCTAACAAGACAGAGCTGAGAGCTCTCCATGCAGAATGGGGCCCATATATAAATATACAGTGTTTTTTTTTTCTCTCCCTAACCCCCAATCCCTGCAGCCTAATTTTTTAATTCAAGGTTGTTTACAAATTAATAATTTATATATTGGATTCAACCAAAAATCTAAGTTAAAGAATAGGCCAAATCAAATGTTTATATAAAGTGCATTTAAAGTTTGATTTAATTTAGTCCTATTCTTTAACTTGAATCCAACATATGAATTATGTTGGTTCCTTGGAAGCTGTGGGAACGTACATTTTTGGTTTCCTGTGGTTCTGGGAACAAAGCCATACGTTTCCTGACCAGTAAAACTGAATAGTAAAACTAAACGTCATGAGAATGGGAGTGAAGAAGCTTCTGAGAATGTTTTACAACTTGGCATCCTCCCCTAATCTGTCCAGAACTCTTATTAAAAAGAAAAACAATTACATTCTAGTATAGATATATCCTTCTGCACATTGTCCCAACCTCGCATCCTTGCCCACCCTTCTCCACCCAAGCCAAGCTTGTCCCAACCTTGCATCCTTGCCCACCCTTCTCCACCCAAGCCAAGCTTGTCCCAACCTCCCATCCTTGCCCACCCTCCTCCACTCAAGCCAAACGTGTCCCAACCTCCCATCCTTGCCCACCCTAATCCACTCAAGCCAAGCTTGTCCCAACCTCCCATCCTTGCCCACCCTTCTCCACTCAAGCCAAGCTTGTCCCAACTGTCCATCCTTGCCCAGCTCTTCAGTAAGGCTGTGCTACTGCCAATGTTTGTCTATGGATATTGCATGTCTGTGTGCTCGATTTTATACATCTGTCAGCAACGAGTGTGGTTGAAAAAAGCCGAATCCTCTAATTTGAAGTGAGGTCCACATACTTTTGGCCATGTAGTGTATGTTGTGATATGGCTTTTTTTTTCGGGCTTCCGCAGCGAATTTACGCATGCATCCTTTCCTGGCTGTGGAGGTCATATGCAGGTATATGCCGTTTACCCACTTTTTTTCAGTGCGCATTGAGTATACTCACTTCTTAATCCGCACTGATGTGTATCAAAGTAGTATAGGGAAGGTATATGCCATATCAATGATGTAGTACAATAGAGAAATCATAAACAAGTAGCCTACACAAACACTAATCACGTGAAATATTTGGCAATATGGGTTTGAAAAGTGCGAGTGTGTATCAGTAGCAAAGGCCTATATTCTTGGCCGGCACGGGATGTCACAAAAGTCAGATCAAATATTTCAGCACCGGACAGCTCCGCACTCCACTCTGTTCTCTGACTCCTCATAGTCACATTCACAACAAGAGTTGTGCATTTATTCCCGTGTCTCATGAGTTCTACAGTCGTGGCCAAAAGTTTTGAGAATGACACAAATATGAATTTTCACAGTTTGCTGCTTCAGGGTATTTAGATATTTTTGTCAGATGCTACTATGGAATACTGAAGTATAATTACAAGCATTTCATAAGTGTCAAAGGCTTTTATTGACAATTACATTAAGTTGATGCAAAGAGTCAATATTTGCAGTGTTGAACCTTATTTTTCAAGGCCTCTGCAATCCGCCCTGGCATGCTGTCAATAAACTTCTGGGCCACATCCTGACTGATGCCCATTCTTGCATAATCAATACTTGGAGTTTGTCAGAATTTGTGAGTTTTTGTTTGTCCACCAGCCTCTTAATGATTAAGGACAAGTTCTCAATGGGATTAAGGTCTGGGGTGTTTCCTGGCCATGGACCCAAAATATCGATGTTTTGTTCCCGGAGCCACTTAGTTATCACTTTTGCCTTATGGCAAGGTGCTCCATCATGCTGGAAAAGGCATTGTTCATCACCAAACTGTTCCTGGATGGTTAGGAGAAGTTGCTCTCGGAGGATGTGTCGGTACCATTCTTTATTCATGACTGTGTTTTTAGGAAAAAGTGTGAGTGAGACCACTCCCTTGGCTGAGAAGCAACCCCACACATGAATGGTCTCAGGATGCTTTACTGTTAGCATGACACAGGACTGATGGTAGCACTCACCTTGTCTTCTCCGGACAAACTTTTTTTCCAGATGCCCCAAACAATCGGAAAGGGGATTCATCAGAGAACATAACTTTACCCCAGTTCTCAGCAGTCCAATCCCTGTACTTTTTGCAGAATATCAGTCTGGTCCCTGATGTTTTTCCTGGAGAGAAGTGGCTTCTTTGCTGCCCTTCTTGACACCAGGCCATCCTCCAAAAGTCTTTGCCTCACTGTGCGTGCAGATGCACTCACACCTGCTGGCTTCCATTCCTGAGCAAGCTCTGTACTGGTTGTGCCCTAATCCCGCAGCTGAATCAACTTTAGGAGACAGTCCTGGCGCTTGCTGGACTTTCTTGGGCGCCCTGAAGCCTTCTTCACAACAATTGAACCGCTCTCCTTGAATTTCTTGATGATCCGATAAATGGTTGATTTAGGTGCAAACTTACTGGCAGCAATATCCTTGCCTGTGAAGCCCTTTTTGTGCAAAGCAATGATGACGGCACGTGTTTCCTTGCAGGTAACCATGGTTGACAGAGGAAGAACAATGATTCCAAGCACCACCCTCCTTTTGAAGCTTCCAGTCTGTTATTTGAACTCAGTCAGCATGACAGAGTGATCCCCAGCTTTGTCCTCGTCAACACTCACACCTGTGTTAACGAGAGAATCAGTGACATGATGTCAGCTGGTCCCTTTGTGGCAGGGCTGAAATGCAGTGGAAATGTTGGGGGAGGGGGGGTTCAGCTCATTTGCATTGCAAAGAAGGACTTTGCAATTAATTGCAATTCATCTGGTCACTCTTTATAACATTCTGGAGTATATGCAAATTGCCATCATACAAACTGAGGCAGCAGACATTGTGAAAATTAATATATATATCCATTGATTCTTGAAGAATATAACTTAAAAATGCCTCATGAACTTAGTTCAACTGTTACACTCCACGAGAAGCCAAAATGTAAACTTGTTTTTCTCCAATGTTTGTAACTGTAAACAAACACTGTATAGCCTTATAACATGGTTAAAACAATTTCGTTATCATGGATGGTCAGTCCTTGCATACATAGCTCTGTCTATTTATCTGAGAGTGGTTACATTTCTACAGCCACAACAGTAGAGTTTCGCCTCTTTATTTTGCCTCTCGATAGAAGAGCTTTAGGTACAGTCTATGAAGTTTATGCCCAGTCACACCACAATTTCTGCCTCCACCTCTGATCCTAGGCTTTGTTTGGTTTGGTTACGAGACCATCAAAGTTGACAAGAAACATAGCAGCACCAAGAACAACTCTGGTAGCATATCACCAAGCAAGGAGATCCTATTAAATGATTAGTATTATAATTCCTAATTATGTGGCACCAAGGCAGGTGAGGGGAGTTGATCCGTTGTCATGGGAATGAGACTGTTTGCTCACCTCATGTCTCATGCACCCCTAAACTTGAAAGCAACACAGTGAGCTAGCTAATGTTGCAAAAAAAAAAATCCATCCGAGCATAAGATTGTTTCATATTGAAATAGCCTATCGGTTGTATAACTTTGTCGGACTGCTCGGTTTGGTAGTCATCGAGAATTGGCAGTCATCGATTATTGGCTACATAAACCGGTGAGCCAGCAAAAGCTATTCAGCTAGCATTAGCATTAGCTAGTTAGCTACCTAACGTGAGCTAACGAACATTAACTTTAATGGTTGCGCGCATGGTGTGTCAATGTGTCAAATACAGTGCTTGCCATATTGTATCCCTGAAATTACATGCACGTTTTCAACTGAGTTATTGTAGCCCCAAGATGAATCAACTAGGCCTAGCATTATAATTACGATTGTTAGCTTGTGTTGCTAGCTGTTAGTCTAATTGATGTTGTTTCCAGACTAGAATGTTATGGAAAGACCTTGCAAGGTTCCACAGAAGCAGGTAAAACGTGTTTATTTTGTCAAAGACATGTTGAAGCAAGACTTGTTGGGAACATGATTTAATTTCAGAAGAAAATGTGTCTGTGAACAAATAATTAAATAAAACCAGCTAGCTAGATGTTCATCTATTTATTTAGTTTAAACATGCATTTGTGATATATTAAGTGCATATATTTTGCCTGCATTTGATGGTCCAGGTGGCTCCTGTACTTTTTGAGACACACACTCTTCAAGGTACCTGATGTAATTAGCCTACTCCATGTGTAAAGATCTGGTATGCAGGGTGAAACAAACAACCACTACTGTGCTTGCCATTCTACCCTGACCTGTATTTATGAGTTGGTTTCAGACTGATGACTCCCTTATTTTGTACCTTTTTGTTCTAGAAACAGTGGAAGCAAATATATTATTGCCACACCCATGTAAGGCTTCACCACAAGACCAGTTCTAACTACATCATTCAACATCCGGCATGGTGTTGAATTCCCATGTGATGCTTAAATGTGTTTTTGTTTTTCAGAAGGAACCTTCCTACACAAGCAGTATCACATCCTGTGAAGGTAGGTAATAAACACTGAGAAAGCACACACAAAAAAATCCTAAGCTATTACATTTATCATTTATCAGACTGCTTATGTAATGTGTTATTCTCTCACTCAGGACTCTCCACCTGTGAGATTGGAAGTGCTCTGTGCGAGGAGGTGAGAATAACATTAGTGTTGATTTCGCTGGATCGCCTGTTATCCTCAGCCATGACCTGAAGATGAAGGACATTAAGAAACCTCAACAGTTGGCTTCAGCTGTAACAGGTGATGAGAGTATGACAGGAACAGTAGTAGAGCTTAGCCTTGGCTATAGATAGATTGGAACATCTGAACAATCTGTTTTCCACCAATGTTTTTAATATGTTTTGCATGACTGCTGAAAAAATGTAATTACCTTTGCAGTTCAGTTCAGACCAAGTCCCACATTGCGCTGATTGGAAATGAATCAGCCAGAGATGTAATATTCCCCGATTAATCAAGGAATCACGATTTCTGGTTTTAAAAATGAGTGTGGGGGGGGGTCTACCTGGATGCACTGTGACTTACGTTCCTCAAGTCTGATAGAGAAAGACTTTGTGCTGGCAAAGAAACTGTGTCAGATGAGTAAGCTTGTTTGTCAAATAAGTTCTGTCATTCATTGTTTGATTATTTTCGTGCCTTTTGTTTACGTCTCTCTCATTGTGTAAATCAACCAATCAATCAATACATTTATTAATTAGCCAACCTGTGGACGATTAATGTATCTGTGCTTTGTTGTTCCAGTTTCTGATCTATGAACCGGAGAATCCAGAGACCAAACAGTTCATTCCTCTCATCCAGGAGAACCTGCAGAGAGGCAAGTGGCTCAGTCCAACACACACACACACACACACACACACACACACACACACACACACACACAAAGGTTATTGCGGAAGAAGACTTGACTGTGTGACAATGGTTGGAGGTTGGATTCAAGTGGTCACACCTCTGGTTCTGAAGAGTACAATGTATGCAAGTTTTTGTTCAAGCCCAGTACTGACACACCTAATACAGATTATCAAAGTGGTAATGAGTAATTGATTCGTTTAATTAGGTGTGTAGTGGATACTTTCAAACATACCCTTGACTTTGTTTTGTTCCTATATAATGTTTCCTCAGAGCAAAAGGAGAAAAGCCAAGATGAGGAAACTGATTATGGTGATGATGGTTCAGACTCCAGTGATGAAGATGACTCAGAGGAATCTGGGAGTGATGGAGACTCTGTACAGAGCTCAGACAGCTCTTCTTCCCTCTCCTCATCATCAAATTAAGAAGAGGAAAAGAAGCTGGGGAGACATAAACCATGTTCACCCTCTCACCTCACCCCATAGCTGTCACCAGCACACTGCCTAGTCTGACAGACAGTCAAAACACCAGGTAGTTACTTTCCCTTTTATATGAATATATAAAAACATAAATGTAGTTAATGTTTTTTATTTCACATTCTTATATTGTCTTGGTGAGGTAGTCACAGCGCACACATTTTTGTACCTGTTTAATCTTCATGTGCAGTGCCTTCAGAAAGTATTCACACCCCTTGACTTTTTCCACATTTTGTTGTTGTGTTACAGCCTGAATTTAAAATGTATTGAGATTTTGTGTTACCGGTCTACACACAATACCCCATAATACCCCAATGTCAAACTGGAGTTATGTTTTCAGACATTATTACAAATGAATTACAAATAAAAATCTGAAATGTCTTTAGTCAATAAGTGGCGGCAGGGTAGCCTAGTGGTTAGAGCGTTGGACAAGTGACCAGAAGGTTGCAAGTTCAAACCCCCGAGCTGACAAGGTACAAATCTGTCGTTCTGCCCCTGAACAGGCAGTTAACCCACTGTTCCTAGGCTGTCATTGAAAATAAGAATTTGTTCTTAACTGACTTGCCTGGTTAAATAAAGGTAAAATTAAAAGTATTAAATCCCTTTGTTATGGCAAGCCTAAATCAGTTCAGGGATTAAAAAAAGGTGCTTCAAAAGGTCACATAATAAGTTGCATGGACTCACTCTGTGTGCAATAATAGTGTTTAACGTGATTTTTAAATGACTACATAATCTCTGTATCCCACACATACAATGTAAGGTCAGTGGAGCAGTGCATTTCAAAAACAGATTAAACTACAAAGGCCAGGGAGGTTCTGAAATGCCTCGCAAAGAAGGCCATCTATTGGTTGATGGGTAAAAATAAAAAAGGCAGACATTGAATATCCCATTGAGCATGGTGAAGCTATTAATTACACTTTGGATGGTGTATCAATACACCCAGTCACTACAAAGAAACAGCTGTCATTCCTAACTCAGTTGCTGGAAAGGAAGGAAACGGCTCAAGGATTTCACTATGAGGCCAATGGTGACTTTAAAACAGTTACAGTGGATCAACCACATTGTAGTTATTTCACAATACTAACTTAAATGACAGAGTGGAAAGGAAGCCTGTACATGTATGAAAATATTCAAAAACATGCATCCTGTTTGCAATAAGGCACTAAAGTAAAACTGTAAAAATTGTGGCGAAGAAATTAACGTTATGTTCTGAATACAAACCGTTATGTTTGGGGCAAATCCAACACAACATATCACTAAGTACCACTCTTCATATTTTAAAGCATGGTGGTGGCTGCATCATGTTATGAGTATGCTTGTCATCAGCAAGGACTAGGGAGTTTTTAGGGATACACGGAAATGGAATAGAGCGAAGCACAGGCAAAAACCTAGAGGAAAACCTGTTTGTCTGCTTTCCAACAGACACTGGGAGACAAATTAACCTTTTAGCAGGACAATAACCTCAAAGACAAGACAAAATATACACTGGAGTTGTTTACCAAGACGAAGTTGAATGTTCCTGAGTGGCCTACTTACAGTTTTGACTTAAATCGGCTTGAAAATCTATGGCAAGACTTAAAAATGGCTGTCTAGCAATGATCAACAGCTACCTTGGCAGAGCTTGAATAATTTTAAAGTGAATAATGTGCAAATATTGTACAATCCAGGTTTGCAAAGATACTTACCCAGAAAGACTCACAGCTGTAATCACTGCCAAAAGTGATTCTAACATGTATTGACTCAGAGGTGTAATTACTTATGTAAATTAGATATTTCTGTATTTCATTTTCAATGCATTTGCAAAATCTTCTAAAAACATTTTCACTTTGTCATTATGGGGTGTTGTGTGTAGATGGGTGAGAAAAAAATAAATTTTATACATTTTGAATTCAGGCTGTAACACAACATAATGTGAAATAAGTCAAGGAGTATGACTACTTTCTGAAGGCACTGTAAATAACACAATAAAGTTCACTGTCCTGACATCTTTGTCTTTCTGGCGTCTTCAACACAAAAGTCGAAACTCCTGTACAAAGTCGAAACTTGCTCTTTAGATTTCTGCAAGTAGAACCGGAATCATTAAAACAATCAAATTCCACACAGTATGGACCGGCAGCGATGTCTTTTGGGTGTCTTTTCTTTAGTCCAGACGTCTTCTGACCCTGCTATCTTTTTTTGGTCCAGACCAGCCTTGATTTTGGTGCGGTGCGGACCAACATATGTTTGGTTCTGATTTGGTCTGGATTGGCCTTGATTTGGCCCAAACATAGATGTCTATGTTTGTTTCAGATTTAGTATTTAGTATTTTATGAGGATCCCCATTAGCTGTTGCCAAGACAGAAGCTACTCTTCCTGGGGTCCAAACAGAAATAAATATTACAAGACATTGTGCATCAATTGGCCTTGATTTCAACGTCCACAGACGTCCGGCCCGGACCTGCATATATTCAGCCCAAACATAGATGTCTATAATTGGTTCAAATTTGGTCCAGTCCAGACTGACCTTGATTTGGCCCAAACATTGAATACGATGATTGGTTCCGAATTGGTCCGGTTGGACAGCACTGTACAGTAGATCACAGGAGAGTATGGTAAAGAAAGGTAAGGACAAATATAGTATAGCACAGTATAGTACAGTATAATATACTGTATTGTACCCTCCTTTACTCTAATGTACTCTCTATTGTACTGAACTGTACTGTACTCTACTGAATTAAACTATACTGTACTGTACTCTACTAAATTAAATACTGCTGTACCGTACTATACTCTACTGTACTTTACTCTAGTGTACTGAACTGTGCAGTACTGTACTGTGCGGTTCAAACTTGTGAAACAGAGCCTACTAAGCAGAGTTGCAAAGAGAAAAAGCCATACCTCAGACTGGCCAATAAAAAGAAAAGATTAAGATGGACAAAAGAACAAAGACACTGGACAGGGGGACTCTGCCTAGAAGGCCAGCATCCCGGAGTCGCCTCTTCACTGTTGATGTTGAGACGGGTGTTTTTCGGGTACTATTTAATGAAGCTGCCAGTTCAGGACTTTTTCTGTTTCTCAAACTAGACACTCTAATGTACTTGTCCTCTTGTTCCGCTGTGCATTGGGGCCTCCCACTCCTCTTTCTATTCTTGTTAGAGACAGTTTGCACTGGAATAGTACACAGCGTTGTTTGAGATCTTCAGTTTCTTGGCAATTTCTCACATGGAATAACCTTCATTTCTCAGAACAAGAATAGACTGACGAGTTTCAGAAGAATGTTTTTTGTTTCTGGCCATTTTGAGCCTGTAATTTGACCCACAAATGTTGATGCTCCAGATACTCAACTAGTCTAAAGAAGGCCAGTTTTATTGCTTCTTTAATCAGGACAACAGTTTTCAGCTCTGCTAACATAATTGCAAAAGGGTTTTCTAATGATCAATTAGCCTTTTAAAATGATAAACTTGGATTAGCTAACACAACGTGCTATTGGAACATAGGAATGATGGTTGCTGATATTGGGCCTCTGTACGCCTATGTAGATATATTGTATAGTCATATATATTGCAATTATTTTGTCACTATTTATTACTATTTATTGTCTTACCTCCATTATCCTACCTCATTTGCACACACTATACAGTGCCTTGCAGTGCCACCAAACATGGTGGTGACAGCATGATGGTTTGGGCCTGCTTTTCTTCAGCAGGGACAGGGAAGATGGTTAAAATTGATGGGAAGATGGATGGAGCCAAATACAGGACCATTCTGGAAGAAAACCTGATGGAGTCTGCAAAAGACCTGAGACTGGGACGGAGATTTGTCTTCCAACAAGACAATGATCCAAAACATAAAGCAAAATCTACAATGGAATGGTTCAAAAATAAACATATCCAGGTGTTAGAATGGCCAAGTCAAAGTCCAGACCTGAATCCAATCGAGAATCTGTGGAAAGAACTGAAAACTGCTGTTCACAAATGCTCTCCATCCAACCTCACTGAGCTTGAGCTTTTTTGCAAGGAGGAATGGGAAAAGATTTCAGTCTATCGATATGCAAAACTGATAGAGACATACCCCAAGCGACTTACAGCTGTAATCGCAGCCAAAAGTGGCGCTACAAAGTATTAACTTAAGGGGGCTGAAGAATTTTGCACGCCCAATTTTTCAGTTTTTGATTTGTTAAAAAAGTTTGAAATATCCAATAAATGTCGTTCCACTTCATGATTGTGTCCCACTTGTTGTTGATACTTCACAAAAAAATACAGTTTTATATCTTTATGTTTGAAGCCTGAAATGTGGCAAAAGGTCGCAAAGTTCAAGGGGGCCGAATACTTTCGCAAGGCACTGTATATAGACTTTTTCTATTGCATTATTGGCTGTATGTTTGTTTATTCCATGTGTAACTTTGTGTTGTTGTTTGTGTCGCACTGCTTTGCTTTATCTTGGCCAGGTCGCAGTTGTAAATGAGAACTTGTTCTCAACTGGCCTACCTGGTTAAATAAAGGTGAAATAAAACATATTTTTATTTAAAATATATAACATGAACAATGTCTACACTGTATTTCTGATCAATTTGATGTTATTTTAATTGTGAATTTTTTGTTGCTTTTTTTCAAAAACAAGGACATTTCTAAGTGACCCCAAACTTTTGAACGGTAGTGCAATTCAATCCATTTTAGAACACGGCTGTAACGTAACAAAATGAGGAAAAGGGGAATGGGTCTCAATACTTTCCCAATGCACTGTCTACAAAGGTCTGTTCTGACAGGCTGAAGAGAGAACAAGTGGAAAGGAAGAGAACATCCAAAAAGAAGGGGTGCGGTGAAAGAGAAAAGAGAGAGTGAAAGCAGGGGCATTAGGCAGTGGAGTGGACTGTGGAGAGAACACTTCCCATTGGAGCCCTGCTGCTTGGGATAATGGGGTTGATAGGTCAATTCCCTAAACTTCCTCAGGTGTGTATACCATGCTAATCTTTTTCTTGTTTTACTATTCAGCCTACAGGCTAGGGGGTATAGGATATTTATTTGGACATGTTCCAAACAATATGTTGTTCAGCACAGCATAGGCAAGAGATTACATGGTTTTCACCATTTTGGAAATAAATTCCATCAACGCTGCCTGACCACAGAGATCTGTGAACGCAGTCGAGGCGCCCCCTCGTGTCTAGAGTCGTCATATCAGTCTAGCGTCGCAATCCACAAAACTAAATCTGGACAACAGCACAGAAGAAAATGAATAGGCTAGCACTTGTCCATTTCTCTGTGATAACATTGCATCGATATGCCTAGCCTTCTGAGCAAAACGGAGTCCATCCAAAGTCCATATCTGGTAGGCTACTAGTGTTGGCCAACACAATTTTGTCCATTTTTTTTCCTTTGATTGACAGGTGCCAGTGACGCAAATAAAACCTCCGTTGTTATTTTTGGTCGTGTTGAACATCACCTAGGTTAGTAAGTAGGCTATTGAGGACTTGATTGCAATCAAACTTCCTAAGAGTGACACTTCGTGATTGGGGATCGTAATGAAGCTATGCATTTCGCATGACAATCAAACCTGCTGAAATAAAGTATCCCACTCACAGAAAAGGCGACACGTCAGTGGTCGTGAAGAAGCTTAATTTCGTGCCAGCGGGAGGTAATGCTATGACTCACGTGTGCGTGCGTTAAAGTGGATAAATAGGCGATTCAGGCGCTCAGAAATAATTAAAAAATGACACATTCTTGAGGGAAAAAAGGTCATTCGCACGCTGCTGGATTGAATTTTTCGTACTCCATTGGTATTCCGGTGTCGTTGGCTTTGGACTGTCTTGCGTCTCAGAACGTTGGGTGGATAGAGAACTGTAATTCGGTTCTTTGGTGATAGTTTCTGGACACGACAACCTGTGCACCCGCAGACGGTAAGGTAGCCTATAGTCTCATAGCGCGAGCGCTCTCACGTTTCCGAACAGCCTATATTGTAGTATTGATTTATTTTTCCATAATATAACCGTGAGTTTTTGTTTTTGAATGCTGCACAGCGCTCAACAACTGCTACATTGTTGCGATGCTCATTCTTATTGAAGTCGAAAAAATGATGAGATTGGTTTAGAAAAGCATAAATATTTTTGCAAAAGACCTGTCGCTTGAATGTTCATATTTCCATATCTCTCTCGTTCAAAAGTTTGTAATTAAGAAACAATTAACATGTTTTGAGCAATGGTAGGCTATTGTTATTTATAGTCTATATGAGTAGCACGATTCCATCATTAGCCTAACTATTCCTTATTAACAATGACATTGACTGATGCTGGCTTCGCCGTGGTTATTCAAAGATCATCATAATTAAAAATCGATATGCTATCCATTTTCCAACGGATTTCAGTAGGCTGCCCAATCAATTATACATTTTTCTTACTAAACCAATACTTATTTGACAAAATGTGTCAAATAATTCCATTGACCATCATTGTGGTAGGGTTTTTCGTTTAGCATATTCCTCATTATGAATAGGTCTGTTAAGGATGATTTGTTTGTGGATTAGACCTAGGCCTGTTTATTTGCTTTATTATTGAAGGCACGAAAATCCTTTGTTTTCGTGCTCTTTGATCTAATTAAGTAGACTGAACGGTCTGGTGCTCATCGCTTAGCTCGAGCGCCCAAGACTGATGGCTCTGAGATGGGGATGATTTCGCTTTAACGACCCATAAAAACTTCACTAGGGACAGTTTTTTTTCGTTCGTGTTTATAGGCTAAGGTTAGAATAGCGTAGCCTTACATTTCTGTCAGATTTGCCGACTTTATTTGGGTCCAGTATTGAATGCCGCGATGTTAACGTCCGAATGCATTTCTGCATTTGACAGACTGACCCACGCGCCTGGGTAGGCCGACGTGTGTGGCGCGAGACAAATCTTCTCAAACCGATCACCACTGATTTATCTCCCTTCGATCGGCAAATGCGAGCCATGTTCTAGAATAAATTATCTCCGTCAAAGAGGCAGATAATACAACAAATGATGCATCATCCTCTTCGTATATGGTCACTGCACGGTTAATTAAAGCTCAATTTCATTGGTCAAATTCAGCTAATGTTGCCTATTTTAGGCTATGTAAATAGACAAACTTTCAATCATGAATCCGGTTATTTATTTGTTTAATATTAGCCATATATCTTAACACTTGGCCATTTGTTTTCAGCAACCGATTGGTTATTTTCGTTGATAATCTGATAAGAGTCCCGGAGCGCACGGGAATAACGGAGGACTGATGGCCACGTCTGAACCGACAGCCGCAGGCGGGGACCAGGACCCCAACTCCGCCAATTTACGACCTTCATCCACAAGTAGGTCTCTCTTTCTTCTCATTCCTCTCTCTCCCTCTCCCTACCTCACTCCCTCTCTGCCTGATAAAAACGAGTCTCACTCTGGCTATTTACCGTGTGGGCGACGTCGTTAATCATTCCGGTTAAAAACAGAGCTATCACAACTGCCTGCCGCTGTCTATCGGATCAGCGGCGCGCACTGAGAAACGGACCTCCTGTAATTGCCTCATAGAGCGTCGTTATGTCTTCAGCGCAGGGCATCGGGAAGGAATTATTTTTGGAATAGAAATCACAATTATTTAGAATAAGCCTATCGAATTTCCTTAGGTTATGCCTTTTTTAAATTTGGCCTATCAAATAATGTTTAAAATATTATCGATGTTAAAATAGGCCTAATAACCTAAACACTAAATGTAGGCCTATGCTATTATTTATTGGCAAAAGATATATTCTGAATTTTAGCATTCAAATTCGTGATACATTTTTAAAAATAATTTCAATCATTTACCCCCTCTTAATCTATCCAATGTGTGGTCCTGCATCACTGAGAGAGCTGTTACCAGCGCAATTACGCAGGAAAATGGCTGGTAATTGCAGGCACTCCGTTGCTCGTGATTACGGCTTGCTTTCGTTTTCTATGACATTGGCGAAGTGTACGCGGAGGAGGGATGTCAATGTAATAGAGACCCGCTTCGATAATTTTACCATCGAACACTGAAAGAAGAGGGCATTTAGTAGGTATTACTGAAATTAGCCTTTTAGTCTACCTACTGACAGTTACATTTTAGTTAAGAAAAATCCCAAAACCCGCTTCTCTTTAGACCGAGGCCAAGTCATTTTTGTTTGAGAAAAATGGAAGCCTAGGCCTTGTTAATCAGCCTGAAATTTCAGCCATTAAATCCATTGGCCTAATATGGAAAATTGACTTCATTTGATAGGCAATTTGACAGAGGAAGAATGTGTTTGACAGGTTTTACATAATGCATAACCGTTTCAAAAAGCCTGTGATGTTGTTTATACTCTGCCTGTCTTTCTGCTGCTACTATTGATTGTTGCCATTATCTCGCTGCCACGCTCTGTCTCTCATACATACCTGAGGCGGCCGGTGGTTCCTGTGTGCAAGTGTGTTCGGGCAGCGTTTACCTTGTGCTCTGAGGGACACCTCGAGACGTTCTATCCGGTTCTTAAATCCTAGACAAATAACACCACCATAAGGCTCATATGCATATAGATGTGCCTTGTTACCGTCCCATTGCTTGACTCTGTGTGCTTGTGTTTTATGTTTGGCTATGATGTCATTTTCCATCTGTATGTTCATGCAATATCAAAATACGTAGTCTATAGGTTGTTTTCCCTATGTTGCAGTAGTTCTCCCTATACTGCCTGGTGTGCGCGCGTGTGTGTGTGTGCGTGCGTGTGTGTCCAAACGGCCAGCCAGACATCACCATCTCGCGTCAATCAAAATGCTGTGTTTCACCCAATTAATTTCTGCTCTCCTTCGCGAGCTAATTTCACGGGTGTTTATTTAAAACGTCCCCTTTGCCGGGTGAGTGCCAGTGTGGGCCTCTAATGGCCCATTTTGTTTGGACTGTGTGGATTCGGAACAATTCGAATGTTCAGGAATAGGCTAATAATCGCACTGATCTAAGGTCAGCGCTGCTTTGTTTCCTCCCAATGGGGTTTGAGAAGGGGTGGCGTGAGCTCTAGAGGCTGCTGCTTCTTCTGCATGTGAGTCTGCTTCATGCTTATTCACTCCGTTGTGCCATACACTGCCACCATACGCTTTATAAAAACGAATCCACTGTCACCCAAATCACACTATTCATTATTCCAGAATCGAATTTTCAAACGTTCTCCCCAAACATTCTGTTTTAGACTATGACGCGTGGATGCAAGGATGCACGCGGAAACTGGGGATGAAGATCTGTGGTAAGTTTTAGACCCATGAACCATCAACAACGGCAATCTAATTTGATTCACTGCAATAGCCTACGAGAAACGTTGTCATTTGACTTTGTAGGCATATGAAGCCTCATAGGCCCATCTCCATACCCAGCATAATGATGCTATAATATGCTAATATTAGGGCAAGGCCGTCGCTGACTGTCACTCCACATTCTCATCTCCTAAAGGTCAGTTGGCAATTAGCTTTAGGCCAAGCACGGCGCGCCGGGGTTCCCGCCCCGACCCCGCGAGGCACCCCATGTCCCTTCCTATCCGTATCTCTGCAGTTGGCAAAGGATAGGATACAGGCCTACACTACAGCAAGTAACAATCCGCCTCAGAAATGTAGAAAATGCCTAAACATTGAATATTTGTCGAGATAGAGCTGTCCAATAGGTTTTTAATGCAGAATTAGCTGCTAACATGGTGTGTGCATAAACTAGGGCTATATACTAAATAATACATGTTCTAATTCCAGTTTTGTATTTTATTATCAACGCCTTATTATTTTTTTTAACATTAATTTCCTCGCCTTTCCGTTAGGAGGTGGTAAGGATTTTGGTATCTTTATGCAAAACGTATTTTTTTATATACCTTATAAAATGAGATGTGATGACGTCGAAGAGATGACGTGGGTTTGGTAAATCTGGGAGGTTCCATAAAGCCTCTGTTATGTTAGCCAATCCAGCTAAAACAAGGTGAAACGATTGAATCCAGTATTTTTCCAACAGGAATCTTAGATTACCTTTTTTTCCTGGACCCTGTATATTTAATCTTTTTTCGATTACGTCTATGATTGGTTTGACGTCATCACACATTGAGAAAAAATATATTTCCTTTAAGAAATCCTTCCTACTTTCATTGATTTCAGTCCAACATGTTTTGCTGGCAGGGTTTTGATAATGTCAAGTTAACATTTAATTGCAAAAGTATGCATTGTCCTACCATTGGTTCAATCCAAAAACAAAGAAGAGGATGTCATTAGCCTAAGAATAAATGGGTTTCAGCTCGAGAGTTACGATGCAGAACTATAATTCGTACCGAGGGCCCACATAATTAGGTAACCTGCCCCGTAATGAGGACGCCCCCTGCCGGATAAAATCAACACAATTTAACCTCGTGTATAACCCTGCAAATAACCTTAATAACGAAATCATTTACCGCAATATACGAGGAAACATGTTTATTCAATAAACTGACTGATTCATTTTATAGAGGACATTGCTTAGGCCTTATGAGTAATTTTCAAATGTATGTTCATTATGCATGCACCAGGCCCAATCATTTACCCTCGTTTCTATAATATCCCATTTGGGCTGATAAGGAATCGTTTTGTGCTCGGGGTTGAAATCATTTTTCTTTTGTGGGGAGGAGAAAACTGAAAAAACCCTCTGTGACAACAGTCATCATAAAATTGTGCTGAGTTGTTATATGTTGGCCTATGTCAGTGTTGGATTTACAGGCCGTTATAGTCGTCAACTCCTTCCAGTAAAGATCCTGCGGATGAGAGTGAAGATTAACGGGAACCAACCAGCAGTTGTCGAGGCTGCTGGTCTTATAAAATAATCAGTGCCAATCTGCCATTCAAGATTAGGGGAGTACATTTAAATGAAAGGATCTCTGAAGCTCTGAAACAGAAAAAGGGTTATGTTTCAGAGAGCCTTGTCTCTTAGATATTGAGAGTCTTGTCTGTTCGATAATGCAAAACATTTTAACATCCGATGTTGATAGAATAATTTACTTAAAACTGTATGACGTGAAAATAGATGTTTAAATCCTTCCATAATGACATTTTCTGATGGTAGTCTGCTATAGGTTTTTCTCTAAAATCAATGGGCTATTAATACACACGGACTTTAGTAGAAAATAGACTAGCCTATCCAGAGCCCGTTAAATGTCTCGCATCCGTCATTAACCCCAGTCTGATTCGAATGGGTTGGCTTAAATGCGGAGACACATTTTGGTAGAATCAATTCAGTTGTTCAAATAACTAGGTATCCCCTTTCCCTTCCATAATGTCTCCTCTACACAAACATTTTTGTCTGCCTTTAAGATTTGCTCTATCATGTTTTGTTAACATTACACGAACAATTAATGTTTTATGGCGGAATATAATTGTTGTAGAATCTACTGATTTCACTCGGTGGAACTTGATGTGCACCAGATTCATTCATGTAGAAATTAACTGAGCAAATTTTGCTTGGTCAAAGAGTTTGTCTTTTTAGGGGGCAGAGCTCATTCGATGAATCGTCAGCATGCTTTCCAACTGTACATTTGTACATTTACATTTAGGTAATTTGGCAGACGCTTTTAATCGAGAGCGACTTCAGTCAGTGCATTCAACTAAGGTAGATAAACAACCACATGTTAAAACTAAAAGGTTTATGTAACCGTAACTGATTATGTCGTTGTAGTTAAACGGGTCTGTAGGTTAGTTCAATTGACAGGCTGCAGGCTCAGGAACTGGCAAAGAACTTCATGGTTGAGTAAGGAGCAGATGGGAGCACAAAGCTCCCTACTGACCTCTTCACTGTACCATTGTTAATTGGAAAATAAAACTTTGTAATGTATTGGCGTTTTTTATTTAATTTAGTAGTTATGACAAATGCAACTAAAAAAGAGCTAAAGCTGACACAATTGATTCATAATGTGTTTCCATTAGGTGTAACTACCGTCCGAAAGAATGTGTATCCATTAGGTGTAACTACCTTCCAAAATAATGTATTTCCATTAGGTGTAACTACCTTCCAAAAGAATGTGTTTCCATTAGGTGTAACTACCGTCCGAAAGAAAGTGTTTCCATTAGGTGTAACTACCTTCCAAAAGAATGTGTTTCCATTAGGTGTAACTACCTTCCAAAAGAATGTATTTCCATTAGGTGTAACTACCTTCCAAAAGAATGTGTTTCCATTAGGTGTAACTACCGTCCGAAAGAATGTGTTTCCATTAGGTGTAACTACCGTCCAAAAGAATGTATTTCCATTAGGTGTAACTACCTTCCGAAAGAATGTGTTTCCATTAGGTGTAACTACTGTCCGAAATAATGTGTTTCCATTAGGTGTAACTACCGTCCAAAAGAATGTATTTCCATTAGGTGTAACTACCTTCCAAAATAATGTGTTTCCATTAGGTGTAACTACCGTCCGCAAGAATGTGTTTCCATTAGGTGTAATTACCTTCATTACATTACATTACATTTAAGTCATTTGGCAGACGCTCTTATCCAGAGCGACTTACAAATTGGTGAATTCACCTTATGACATCCAGTGGAACAGCCACTTTACAATAGTGCATCTAAATCATTTAAGGGGGGGGGTGAGAAGGATTACTTTATCCTATCCTAGGTATTCCTTAAAGAGGTGGGGTTTCAGGTGTCTCCGGAAGGTGGTGATTGACTCCGCTGTCCTGGCGTCGTGAGGGAGTTTGTTCCACCATTGGGGGGCCAGAGCAGCGAACAGTTTTGACTGGGCTGAGCGGGAACTGTACTTCCTCAGTGGTAGGGAGGCGAGCAGGCCAGAGGTGGATGAACGCAGTGCCCTTGTTTGGGTGTAGGGCCTGATCAGAGCCTGGAGGTACTGCGGTGCCGTTCCCCTCACAGCTCCGTAGGCAAGCACCATGGTCTTGTAGCGGATGCGAGCTTCAACTGGAAGCCAGTGGAGAGAGCGGAGGAGCGGGGTGACGTGAGAGAACTTGGGAAGGTTGAACACCAGACGGGCTGCGGCGTTCTGGATGAGTTGTAGGGGTTTAATGGCACAGGCAGGGAGCCCAGCCAACAGCGAGTTGCAGTAATCCAGACGGGAGATGACAAGTGCCTGGATTAGGACCTGCGCCGCTTCCTGTGTGAGGCAGGGTCGTACTCTGCGGATGTTGTAGAGCATGAACCTACAGGAACGGGTCACCGCCTTGATGTTAGTTGAGAACGACAGGGTGTTGTCCAGGATCTCGCCAAGGTTCTTAGCGCTCTGGGAGGAGGACACAATGGAGTTGTCAACCGTGATGGCGAGATCATGGAACGGGCAGTCCTTCCCCGGGAGGAAGAGCAGCTCCGTCTTGCCGAGGTTCAGCTTGAGGTGGTGATCCGTCATCCACACTGATATGTCTGCCAGACATGCAGAGATGCGATTCGCCACCTGGTCATCAGAAGGGGGAAAGGAGAAGATTAATTGTGTGTCGTCTGCATAATAATGATAGGAGAGACCATGTGAGGTTATGACAGAGCCAAGTGACTTGGTGTATAGCGAGAATAGGAGAGGGCCTAGAACAGAGCCCTGGGGGACACCAGTGGTGAGAGCGCGTGACGAGGAGACAGATTCTTGCCACGCCACCTGGTAGGAGCGACCTGTCAGGTAGGACGCAATCCAAGCGTGGGCCGCGCCGGAGATGCCCAACTCGATGCCCAAAATAATGTGTTTCCATTAGGTGTAACTACCTTCCAAAAGAATGTGTTTCCATTAGGTGTAACTACCTTCCAAAAGAATGTGTTTCCATTAGGTGTAACTACCTTCCAAAAGAATGTGTTTCCATTAGGTGTAACTACCTTCCAAAAGAATGTGTTTCCATTAGGTGTGACTACTGTCCAAAATAACCTGTTTCCATTGGGTGTAACTACTGTCCAAAACAACCTGCTTCCATTAGCTGTAACTACTGTCCAAAACAACCTGCTTCCATTGGGTGTGACTACTGGCCAAAATAATCAGCTTCCATTACGTGTAACTACTGTCCAAAATAATGTGTTCCCATTAGGTGTAACTACTGTCCCAAATAACCTGCTTCCATTAGGTTTGACTACTGTCCAAAATAACCTGTTTCCATTAGGTGTAACTACTGTCCAAAACAACCAGCTTCCATTAGCTGTAACTACTGTCCAAAACAACCTGCTTCCACTAGGTGTGACTACTGGCCAAAATAATCAGCTTCCATTACATGTAACTACTGTCCAAAATAATGTGTTTCCATTAGGTGTAACTACTGTCCCAAATAACCTGCTTCCATTAGGGGTGACTACGAGTCAAAATAATCAGCTTCCATTAGGTGTAACTACTATCCAAAACAACCTGTTTCCATTAGGTGTAACTACTGTCCCAAATAACCTGCTTCCATTAGGTGTAACAATTGTCCAAAATAACCTGTTTCCATTAGATTTGACAAATGCCCAAAATAGCCTGTTTCCATTAGGTGTAAATACTGTCCAAAATAACATGTTGCCATTAGGTATACCTACTGTCCAAAATAGCCTACTTCCATTAGGTGTAACTACTGTACAAAACAACCTGCTTCCATTAGGTATGACTACTGTCCAAAATAACATGCTTCCATTAGGTGTAACAATTTTGCAAAATAACCTGTTTCCATTAGGTGTAACAATTGTGCAAAAAAACTGTTTCCATTAGGTGTAACTGCAAGCCAAATAATATGTTTCATTTAGGTGTATCTACTGTTCAAAATAACCTGTTTCCATTAGGTGTAACTACTGTCCAAAATAACCTGCTTCCATTAGGCGTGACTCCTGTCCCAAATAACCTGTTTCGATTAGGTTTGACAATAGTCAAGAAATAACCTGTTTCCATTAGGTGTGCCTACTGTCCACAATAACATGCCTGCTTCCATTAAGTGTAACAACTGTCCAAAACAACCTGCTTCCATTAGGTGTGACTACTGTCAAAAAGATCCAGTTTCCATTAGGTGTACCTACTGTCCAAAATAACATGTTTCCATTAAGTGTATCTACTGTTCAAAAGAACCTGTTTCCATTAGGTTTGACAATAGTCCACCATAACCTGTTTCCATTCAGTTTGACAAATGTCCAAAGTAACCTTTTTCCATTTGGAGTAAATAATGTCCAAAACAACCTGCTTCCATTAGGTGTGACTTCTGGCCAAAACAACCTGTTTCCATTAGGTGTACCTACTGTCTAAAATAGCCTGCTTCCATTAGGTTTGACAATTGTCAAAAATAACCTGTTTCCATTAGGTGTAAATACTGTCCATAAAAACCTGTTTCCATTAAGTGTACCCACTATCCAAAACGACATGCTTCCATTAGGTGTAACAATTGTCCAACAAAACCTATTTCCATTAGGTGTAACTACTGTCAAAAATAACCTGTTTCCATTAGGTGTAAATACTATCCATAATAACCCGTTTCTATTAGGTGTACCGACTATCCAAAATGACCTGCTTCCATTAGGTGTAACAATTGTCCAACAAAACCTGGTTCCATTAGGTGTAACTACTGTCCAAAATAACCTGTTTCTGTTAGGTGTAACTACTGTCCAAAAAAAACTTTTTACAGCATGGCTGGGTTATGGGTTGATGTCACTGTGCAGGGTCTGGCAGGGCACCCATGCAAGCACACACACACACACACACACACACACACACACACACACACACACACACACACACACACACACACACACACACACACACACACACACACACACACACACACACACACACACACACACACACACACACACACACACACACACACACACACACACATACACAGACACACACAGGCAACCCTCATCCATACATTGGTCCATAACCCTCCTGCTGTATGGGGATTACCACCCGGGTATATAAGCGCTGTCTGAGAAAGGACACCACAAAGACCTGTGTTGCATTTGTAACTGATAACAAGGATAGATAAAACTCAGGTCTTTGAATAAAAGTCATTATCAAGTTATTTATCTGTATGTTGGGCAGTGTTAACCAAGCGTGTTCCCCCACTCATGCTGCTCCGTGCAACACCATAGGGTTCCTGCAGAAGAATAACAGTCTAGGGGAGGAAGGCCGGCTCGCAGGCTCGCTCTCAGAACGCCAGAAGAACCTGTTCTCTTGTGTCAACAGCGACCAGGATGCGCGCTTCTGCCGCACTGAGACCGATTTCTCCAACATGTTTGCGAGAGGTAAGCGAAGTTTATTCTTGCCAGACATTCAATATAGGCCTACTCTTTTTTTATCTTTCATGTAGTGAACGCTGGTCTAGACCTACAATGTTGCTAGTTTGTTATAGCCGTTACAGGCCCACTTATCTATGAGGGAATCCAGCCTCTACATACATTTGTTTTCATTTTGTAAATGCTTTCCCCCAAATTCTTCTAGATTTACTTCCCGCCAAAAATGGAGAAGAGGCCACTATGCAGTTCTTATTGGAACTTGTGGACATCCTCACCAACTACGTCAGGAAGTCGTTTGACCGTTCCACCAAGGTTCTGGACTTCCACCATCCGCATCAGCTGCTCGAGGGCATGGAGGGCTTCAACCTCGAGCTCTCTGACCAGCCAGAGTCCCTTGAGCAGATCCTTGTGGACTGCAGGGACACGCTCAAGTACGGCGTGCGAACAGGTACATATTGTACAACATAGACCACTAAACTAGCCACAACATAATTACGTGAAATATGTTACAAGTTTTAGACCAGATGTTTGCTTTTCATGCTTTTGGGACAGTTTTTTGTGTGTATAACTTTTTTATTCTTTTTTTATTTCTTATAAAAGCAGTTTTCTCTCATAAAGCCAGGCAGACTAAAAGCTTTTCATTGGAAAAAGCCTTAACTTATACAGCTAATTAAGATAGGCTGTTGTTTCTCTCCTTCGTTAATTGGAAATTAGATTAGAAACAAAAGACGGTCAATTCTGCTCTTTAAGCTACATTCCAATCCAAAACAAACAAGATTGCTGTAAGCTTAAATGGTTAGGTTATATGAAACTAAACCAACCTATATAGTAGGACTATGGCCTATAATATGTTTATATTGTATAGGCTCTCTGGAAGTGTTTAATAATGCACTGTTTTATTGAACATATTGCATGTCATGTTTTTCACAGTAATTAGTGCATTGGGCTACAATATGTTTTTATCTTTGTCACGGTCATCTGCTCGTGTTCACACCACATGAGCAAAATGGAATTCTACACAAAACCATAAGCTGTTCCCTCGATAGGCTACAACCAATCACAATGACGGGTTATTATTCCCCTGGTAATTCCGTTGACAACCTCTTCTCCTTCTCTCTTCTTATTAAACCAAGTACCGCCGGCAGGGATGCAAGCCTGCATGTGCTTTTTACAAGCTGTTAGGAACAACAACAGTCAAGCTGTCCCTTGGGTTTTCCTTCCTAAAAACCTTTAGCTTAATTCATTTATCATTTTCACACACAAAGTGATGATAGCTAAGAAAAAATTGTCTGTGCTAATTAGCCTACCTCAGTTGATTCCCATGCCTTCAGTCCACTGACTCTCTGTCCACGGTGCTGCACTATGCCAACAGAGTGGGAGCAAATCCACTTTGCCTTTCATATCTCCAATATTGCGCTCTTCAGCCAGTCAGTCAGTCATTCAGTCAGTCCGTCTAGGGGGCTACATGACATACAGTTGAAGTTGGAGGTTTGCATACACCTTAGCCAAATACATTTAAACTCAGTTTTTCACAATTCTGACATTTGGTCCTAGTAAAAGTTCCCTGTCTTAGGTCAGATAGGATTACCACTGTATTTTAAGAATGTGAAATGTCAGAATAATTGTAGAGAGAATGATTTATTTCAGCTTTTATTTCTTCCATCACATTCCCAGTGGGTCAGAAGTTTACATACACTCAATTAGTATTTGGTAGCATTGCCTTCAAATTGTTTAACTTGGGTCAAACGTTTCAGGTAGCCTTCCACAAGCTTCCCACAATAAGTTGGGTGAATTTTGGCCCATTCCTCTTGACAGAGCTGGTGTAAGTGAGTCAGGTTTG